>NC_058064.1:11832500-12132500 GCF_020085105.1 Siniperca chuatsi
AACATTGTTTCCTCAGGTTTTAACACTAGATGGCAGCAGTGTGACACAGTCTCCCATGGCTTGGGTGGGCCCCTCTGACTCAGAGTTGTTTTCATTCACAGAAACAAAATAATACTGTTTTGCATGGAGTGCATTTTAATGCATAGTGGTTATATGACAGACTTCAGATGTGTGCCCTGAATAGACACGATACATTACTGTGTATGCACTGTGGTCATGCACTCATACTCATCATTTATACTCATCACTATGTGCTGATTAAAATGTTAAAATGGAGGATTCAAGCTTATTCTACTGCTGGTGTCATTGTCATTCATATGCGCCATTTAAAGCCTGAAATCTGATCTGAATCTATGTTCATTTAGTTTGTGAAGGGTTGTAGATTGTATACTTCAGGCTCTTGTACATTTACAAAGGGTCTTGTAAATGTACAAAACAGTTAGCTATATCATATTAGGTGCTTGACAGCCTATCCTCAATCGCATACAAAAACATTGTCTCATCAGATGTGTCCTGTTAGTCTCATTACAGTCAGTGAATGCCTGTAAGATGAAGCTATGTGATGTTTGATTGATGTGACGCTTGACCGAGTCCCGCAGGAAATAAATGTGAATCTGCAGTCATGCACTTAAAATGAGAACCTCTGAAAATGTAATTTCAGAACCCATTTCCTCCAATTTGAGCCATTATTGAATGGACTGCTGGCCCCATGCTCCCGCATTGTCTCATATGGTCAGTTTGGGTAGGGTAATGTGTTTTGTGTGTGTGTGTGTGTGAGGAGAGTGTGAATACGTCCTCCCTCCAGAGATGGGAGGAAGAAGAGGAGGTGGAGGAGGAAAAGAGGATAAAGATCAGTCTTCACAATAGGAGGTTTGCACTATTCCCGGGAGTAGTCCAGGCTCTTGTTTGCAGTTTCTCCCTCATTAGGAATTCTGTGCAACCCCGAGACCCTCCTGGGCTCACCCAGTCACACGGCAACACAACTCCCTGCCTCACCCTGCCTCACCTCGCCTTACCCTTCTCTACTCTCCTTGTCTCTCCTCTAAAGACTCTTTCCTCTCCTCCTGATATTGTAATTCATTTATGTCTGACTCACCCTCATGCTTTCCTATCTTGTATTCAGTCACTGCCTCTCCTCCACTATAATTTTACGAACCACATCTTCTCCAAGTCTGATGGTAATATAATATATTCATTTAATACTACTTAGATAATGCTATTGTTGGAGTCTTTCAACTGCCCTCACCCTTTTCCTCTCCTCTCTCTCCTCTTTTTCACATTCTAACTTCTCATCGCTCCTATACTCTCCTGTGTAAGTCTCAGTGGATCTACTGGTATAATTAATCTGTTCCTTCACCCATCTCATTCTCTTCCTCTCTTGTTTCATCTCTGCACTCCTCTCTGCAGTAACCTTAGTGACCCTCCTTTTAACCTTGTCATCTTAAATAACCCTTTCACCACCTCCTCCTCCCTTTTACATCTCTTCAACCTCACTATAACCTTCATTTCCCCCTTTTTTTCACCTCTTAACCCACTTACCGCCCACCACATAGCTTATATTGTCTTATTTTACCCCTTTTCAGCAGGATCTATTATATTTTTTCACACAACTGCAAAGTTTGTGCCCCTACCTAGTTGCACAACCTTTTACTCTCCACTACCCCTTCTCATACTCCAAAAAATGTATGTTAAGGTGGAAAAAGACATGGCATTGAGCATGTTTTGTCTTGACTGCATTATGGCCAAGGTTTGGATGGATGCACACATATCGTTTCGTGACAATTCAGAAGTTCCCTCAAAACTTGCTTGGCAGTTTGATAGAAACTCCAACATTTTAACATTTAACATTAAAGTTATAATCCTTAAGATTTTCATGATATCAAACCTTTCTTTTGATAGTATTTATGTCAACATTCAATGTATTTAAATTCTGTAATTACCTCTTTAAATAGTAGTTTTCATTGTTTGTGGCAGAGTCCACCATTCCTGTACTGGATTCAAATTGCCTTTACACACACACACAAGGGATTCACAGGAAACGATGTATGCATGCAATACAGCATTATTGTTTTTGATTTTATTTCATTGATATCTGTTTACTTTCACTCTTCCACAGCTGTATCAGAGTTTTATTAAGTTACTGCTAACATTTTACCGAAGTTAGTGCTGACCGCGATCACTCATCAGAAATGCTTTTACAAAACAACACGGGTGTTAACCAACCAGAAATCTTATTCTTATATCATTAAATTATTATAAACCTATGATAATTGCCTTGCAGCACTGGTAAGAAAATGCGCCGAAGCATTTTTTTCCACTGAATTTTATTGTAATATATTCCAGAGAGATAGAAATGGTTGCTGTAAAGGCTAATTCCAATGGAAACAGAACGTTTTACACCTTTCATATAACCTCTCATCCTTCTCCTCCCAGCTCATTTCAAATATGACATATTTCTTCTTTTCTTTGCCCGTTCTCCTCAAATGTGTCACCTTTTTCCTTTTGTCCAAACCCCATTTTACCTTTTGCCTTCCTCTTCTGTCAGATAGTTGTAAATTTCTCCCATCTTAATCCTCCACACCTGTATAACCTCCTCTCCCCATTCTAGCCCCTCCTTACTAACTTGTCAACTTACTCTGACAATTACAAGTCTTTTGTTCCCCCTTTGACCTTTGCTCATCCCAATTATTTCCCCTCAAACCCCCTCCCTTTATTTTCTCTTCTCCTCTGCATGTTTAATCAGCTCAGAGCAAACCCAGTTAGTTAACTCAGTCCAGCACTCCAGATGCCCTCTGTGTACCTGTTGCCAGACAGTCTCTGTCCTCTGTCTGCCTCGGGCTTTGCATGTGGCCCTCTCTCTCTCTCTCTCTCTCTCTCTCTCTCTCTCTCTCTCTCTCTCTCTCTCTCTCTCTCATTCTCTCTCTCTCTCTCTCTCTCTCTCTCTCTCTCTCTCTCTCTCTCTCTCTCTCTCTCTAGACAGTCAGGGCAGCAGCAGAGGATGGCATGATTTAATTTTGCTCACCTGGGGTTGGTACTCTGGGTGAGAAGAAAGTGTCTGTTTCATGGTGGGACTGCTTCTCTGGTAATTATCAAGGATGGAAGAAAAGAGATAGACAGACAGACAGACAGACAGACAGACAGACACTACTATGGGCTGTGTATTGTGAGACTTTGTGCATCATGTCTGTTTTGTTTACCATCCTCTGTACGCCCCAGGGAGGGTCTGGGAGATTGTAGCCATGGGATACAGACAATCTATGAACGTGTGTCATGCTCTGATTGGTTCAGCCTGCCACCGGCTGGGGCATCTATTAGACCTGTAGTGATATGGATATGGATCATTGATGATGCTCCTTGTCTCTCACTCTCTCTGCCCTTGGTCTCTCTTTTGTCTGTCTGTGTATTCCCCCTCAGCCTGTTTTCTCTCTCTGCTGTGTTTTCACACAGTGCAACATCTGTCTGTCTTTTTCTTTGTCCACTTACAGACAGTTACAGAGAGAGACAGACAGAGACAGAGTGATGAGGAGAGAGAGAGAGAGAATACTGTTGAAAGGGAAATAGAGTGTTTGAGAAGAAGTGACGTAGGGTGATGAGTCAGTGCTGTGTGTGGATGTGTACACATCCAGTTAAAGCAGAGTGTAGGATGTTGTTCGGTGAATTGGAAACTCTAAATTGTAAGTTTGAATGCGTTTGTCTGTCAATATGTGTTAACCTTGTGACAGACTCTCTATCTCTTACCCAGTGCATGCAGGGATAGGCTCCAGTCCTCAAGAAGAAAAAAATAAATGGTTAAAAAAAATTGATGGATGGTAAAAATGATGTCGTGTTTTGAATAGTCTGCAACATTTTCACATAAATATAATATTTTGTGCTTGTATAATGACGAATAGAATATGGAAACCAACCTAAACTCAGTTCATGTAATCTCTGACATTTGCTGTTTGAAAACACCTTTTTCATTGAGTTTCTTTGGAATAAATAGAGGAAGTGGGACTTTTGTTTCTGTAGGAGCTGGTGAAAGAATGAGAATGTTTAATTTTTAATACATTATTATCAATAACTGCTGAATTAAGGCATATCTAGTTAAACATTTAAAAATATTTCATGTTTTATTTTATATGATAAACCCATTTTGTCATTAAGTATCACTTTCCAAGCGAAAGGTACCTCTATTGTTGCTCTCTAAAGCCTATTCTTAGCACAACTTGTGTCTTTGATGAACATAACAACTGCTTGGATATGGAAATAAGACACTGTGTTCAACTCTATGATGTCAAAATGCCTCACAACCCTAAAATAAAGTTGCTACAGTAAATGAAGATGGATGTCAAGATGTGACTTTGCTCTTGATGGAAAAATTCAGTGAGGAAAAACAAAACAAAACAAAACCTTTCGCCTAATGAGGTCCCATGGTTGCCTGCCTACAAGGGTTAACAAAAGAAACTCTCCCGTGGATTTTCTTGAATGTTTCATCCTGAAACTTGGATGTTTTACTCTGTATTTGTTCTGTAGGAAAAGCTATGAGGTGGGTTAGAAAGAGGTCATGCTGTTATAGATGTGTACGACTGATAGTGAGCAGCTGTAACGAAAGAGTTTCCCCCGAGGATCAATAAAGTATTTCTGATTCTGATAGGCGAGCCTCCAACAGAGGCTCATTGCATTAACATTATTCACAAATGTCCAAATGACTTTTTCAATCACTTTCACATGAATCACTGGATTACTTAAACAAAAGGTCATGAAAATGATTGCTTCAAAATGAATGTAAATTGTGCAAGCTGCACTCATACATTTCCTTACAGGTGATTTCCTGTCACCCTATAAATAATCAGCATGACACGTCTCTAATGTTACTATGCCCAAGGAACTAATGTTTATGCCTTGTATCTGCTTATAAGGCAACATTTGCTTCCTGATTTGTCTTACTTGCCATCTGCCTCCAGTCCTCTTTCTTTCTTCTTTCAATTTAGCTTTACTCTGAACAACTCTCTCTTTCCTTCAATCTTTGCCTCTCTGTTGTGCCTCAGCTCTGTATTTCAGGGCCAGCTATGAAATTCAGCCCCTCCTTAGTTACTGCTCCCTGCAGTGCTGCTGAATGTTTAAGAGGATGCAGATGATGCATGCTGTGGTTGTATTTGCATACAATTTCTATGGAGGTGGTCACTTTCATACATTTTCTTTCAGCGAATCTCTGTTTTACATTGTTTATAGAGACGGGTAGGGAAAGTTAATTTGTTGTTGACATTAGAGGTCAGTTTTGACCTATGACCTTTGACTTCCCTGTGAGGGACAGGGGTCACACAAAACAGACACACCCAACACACCATAATGCAGTCTCTTCCTTCAGTTGAAAACTTCATCTCTTAAAAATCCAGCTGTATGTATACATTTGATCCTATTCATTGTTTTCTGCATGACCTCATAACAGTTCAAAATAAGCAGAAGCCGAATAACTGCTGAACAATGACTGACTCTTGTGCTAAACCATTACTCCTGACTACAGGGGACACATCAATACGTTTCCAAAGACGTTTCTAAAGGGCAAAAGATGTTGCAGAAACAAATAAAAACACACAATGTCCTCACAAGTGTCATTAAAATTTCCTTTAGCTACAATACAATGGCTGTGAGACTGTAAGCAGCAGCAAAAACTGTCTGCAGGCTACGCTTGAGGAACAGAGACTGCATATGTTTTTTATACAAGTCAATGTCTTATACTGCTCATTTATGCAAAAGCAAGATTTTGCCCATAAAAGAGATACACCATGTGATGAAGCTTAGACTTATGCACAAAATTCACAAAAACATCTTATGCTGATTTGATGGGATAATAGACCCATCCACTCAATTGCTTCATTAACCAATGAGATTAGCAGAGTGTTTGTACTTGGCTCCTGATGTTCCAGATGTTTTATCTGCGAAGGTGACCAATATAACAGTTTAAAATATCAAACCTAAGTATCTGTATTGTGCATTTAAAATGTCCTAACAATTGGTAAGTGGCTGGCACGTCACAACCAACCCACAGATACTCGACCCTTGTGTTCATGCACATTACACTCATTATTCTCATACTTCTGGCAGCATACTACGATATTCAAGTGGTTGGATGACTCAGTTACAAATATTTCTGCACAAGAAAATCATTTTATTGTTTTAGTAGCATATGAAAGCTACAATAAACCATTACCAAATATGAAAATGAAGTTCTTGAAAGAGAAAAGAGGAACCCCTCTACACACTTGATGTAGCCGGCAAGATCAGCAGCGCAATGCTTTTTGACACAGAAATTGTACCAGTGGTTTTTGACTCATTGACCAGCCTCCTGAGAAAACTCCAGATGGTGAGTCAACCCCTGGCCTTGTCTTGGCTTGTGGTAGCTCTAACTGAGGCAAAACAGTAATAAGCAAACTTTTTCATATAACCTTAACTACTGAAGTTCACTGACCTGGATACATATTTAGACACAGAGATAAACTGAATTCAGATCAGGGGCAGCTCGAAAGCAGGCTCAGCTATCTTACTGTTTTTGCTGATCTGCCTCTGCAAATGGAGAGAAATTCGTAGTATACACGGTGACTGGTCGATTGACATGCACTACTGATGCTGGCCAGTCCCAATCAAGGTCATCACAATGCTTGCTAATCCAAATAGACTAGGATCACTTAGCAGCTAGTTGCATGGTGGAAAACACTGCCCTTAGCACAACACATCAATACCAGAAAAAAGCATGTTATTCATATATTGAATGATGAACCTTCAGTTAAGTGGAACATGTCTTAATAGAAAAACCCATCAACCCACTCAGTTATTACTCCTCAGCAGAGTGCCCTTGCATGTACAAAAAGCCTCTGAACCCTGTGAAAGACAGAGGCAAGGACATGGTGTTTTTGTTGACATAATTAATTTAAAACATTCCTCTTTTTCTTTCTGCAATAATCCGCAAATGTAAGAGAACCGGG
Organism: Siniperca chuatsi; assembly: GCF_020085105.1. Taxonomy (NCBI): domain Eukaryota; kingdom Metazoa; phylum Chordata; class Actinopteri; order Centrarchiformes; family Sinipercidae; genus Siniperca; species Siniperca chuatsi. The sequence continues at coordinate 11,839,463 of NC_058064.1, forward strand.
AAGCCTCCATTATCACCATCATTATCTTTATCATGCATCAGCCTGTGAGCATTTAATGAAGCGATGCAGAAGTCAGGAAGTGTGTTAAGGTCATAATGCCCTTTTTAGCACGCCATGGAAAGCAGTATCTACTATCCATGACTAATGCTGGAGGTTGGCAGGTGTCATACACATACATATATATATAGCTGCACAGACACATGCATGCATGTAGTATATCTTTACAAAGGCACACAAACACACCCCGAGCTCCACACTCACTACAGTGTCAGTGGCTAACTGGGTTAGGGGTGGGGTAGGGCATTTCTCTGTGTATCATTGACCCGTATTAAGTTACATCGTATTCCCCAGAGAGAGGATATGATCCTGTATGTCATTGGAAAATGAATGGTGAACGGAAGTAGTGGGGGAGGAGGAATGGCAAAGAGCTGGGAGGGGGTAGAGAGAGAAATTTAGGGAGACAGAGAGAGCGAGTGTCACAGCACATGAGCAAATCCTGGAGAGGATGGGGGGAAGACTAATGCGCACACACGTAGAGAGTCAAAACCCCAAAACTTTAATCCATATCATAATGTCTTGACAGTCTATGAGAGAGAGTCTAAGAGAAATTGTTAAAGAACAATTCTGGTTTATTACAACTTGGGTCTGATTTTTTAAGTTTTGGCCATCATTCCTAATAATAATAATAAGACTGTACTCACCAAATTAATTGCTGAGCGATTAATACCAACATTTCAGGTTTTCTCACTTTCTCACAGTTTTACCTCCAATTAAAGTGGTGATGTGCAGTGATGTCAGTGTCCCCAGATCTCAGCAGTTACTTTAGTTGGTACTGTTTACAGTATACAATAGAGAAATAGTTGTAAATAGTTAATATTTTGCTGTATTTGATTTGCTAAGGATAAGCAGCTCTATAGTTTAATTGCAGTATGCTTAATTTGGACTAATAATGACTGCAGTCAGCTCTGGCTTCTGACTGGTTAAAAACATGTAACATGCTGTCTGTGCTTGTTAGTAAATTTAGTTGAAGCTATGGAGCCTTGAGAGTACACTAATCTTTGACTGTGCTTGCAGTGCTTATCATGCAATATCAAGAAAGAAAGTTTTTCAGTAAATGGTTGAAATGAAGAACGTGGACTACAGAGTTTTATTGAAGCACTTGTCAACTATATGCTTGGACTCTATAGCTCTAAGTGGGCATTTTCAAAAAATAGACAGAGCAGGGTTTGTGTCTAGTAGATTGTTTTCACCTATGTCAATTGGCTTCACCTGTGTCTCGTTGTCTCCCCTACCCAAGTGTATTTAAGTCTTTGTCTTCCTCTGTTCAGTGTCAGATCATCGTTATATGAGTGTTAAGAAAATAATTGAATATTTAAGACATGGAACAGCACTTAAATGACATTAGCATGCTTGCAGATGAAGCCTTTGCTACTGGGAGAGCATGGCTAGATATTTCTCTTTCTCTATTTCACATGGTTCCAGCTGCTCTCTCTCCTTCTGTCTTGACTTTTATGACTCACCTTTGCTCTTTTAGTTCTTTCTCTCTGTTTTGCTACATTATCTGTCTACACTGCAACTCTCCCCCTTTCTCGTCCTCTTGTTCTCTGAATCTCTGCCACCTTTCTCTCATCGTTTCTCTCTATCTCCCACACAACACCCACACCCACTGCTGTCTGCCTGTCTGTGAACTCACATACACACACACACACTTAGCAGCTGAAGCCCTTTTCCAGTGAAATGTCAGGGGAATGCTGAGCTAATGCCAACCATTAGATTCTACCAGCATTTAAAATCTGGCAGACTGAGCACATAAGCTTGAATATGATAAGGATGTGCACATTTGTGTGTGAGCAAATGTGCATGATTGTGTGACTATGAGTGTTATTACATTGGCACACATGTGAATGTATCAGTGTGCGTATTAATATGTCATCTATCATCTGTCACAGAGGTCAGGCAGAAGGACCGTGTCTAGGATGAAGAGATAAAAACAGAGGATGTGTTCCATATATCTGCTCTTTAACCCATCTTTCTCTCTTTCAGTTTTTCTTCCTCTCTCCTCCTCCTCACATGCTCAAATCATCCTCCATTTAGCACCTTTTGAGCTTGATGTGATGTTACTTCTCCAGGTGAAGTCCTGCTTCTTTGGAGTAGAACTGATGTATATGTTGGAAGAATTTTTGAGGTAGCGATGTTTGGTGTTACCAGGTATACAGTAATTATCATATTTGTACGATAATTTAGCCTTTTGTTCGATCAATAGTTCTAAAAATTCCAAAATGTAGGGTAATTTCACATGTCGTCATTCGGCACAGTGATATGGTATGGAGCTGATTTGGAACCAGCCTGGTTATTCACTGTACGTTAACTATGTCAGTAATGTATTAAAGAACACTGAGCCTGGATCTGCCATAAATGATCCAATTACACCTCTGGTATGATGATCTTCAAACCTCAAGTCACAATGGGATGTCAAATGAACGAGGCGGCCCACATAGGCAAAGATAAAAAAAAATGTTTTATGTTCAGTCTGATATGTTTTCTAATCAATCAACATACCAATACAGCAATCATTCCAGTACACTAGATGCAAGTACATTTGACAAAGTGAATTTGCATATTGACACACATTACAAGGACAGCAGGACACAAAGTAAGTACACCACTATCTAAGCTACTCAGATCCTTAGTGCAGTGGTTCCCAAAGTGGGTGCAGGGCACCCTGAGGAGGTGGATGTGTTTTTAATAATGTGCCGTATGTCATGGTAACACAACACGCTTTCTGGCATGGGAGTTTTTTAGGAGCTCGGCAGTCAGAAAAACAGTGACCGTCAGAGCAAACGATGGAAAGATCTGACACGGTAAACAGAGCTCAAAGAAATGCTGATACAAGTCAGCCCTCAGCCCTGGACACTACTTGACTAATGGCTTAACAGATATTTTGGCTGCTCGTGGAAGACAGATATCCATCTTTGTCCAATAGTGCATTCACCTTTTAAAGGAGCTAATTTCAATTTAGAAGAAAATGAAAGAAGTACATTTAAAATATTAGCATATTTAATTGTATTCATTGTTTATTGTTGAATATTAATCTGTAAATCTGCAGAACACCTGTTTCTGTCCTTTTTCTGAGTGACTGAGAATGGGCCTATATTATTTAACTTAATATTTATATAATATAATAATATTGGATCTAAAATTGTTAAAACCGATAAGCATCTGTGTACATACAGTATATGCATGTTATATTGGGGATAGGGTGGCTCAGGGTGCCATGACCAAAACATTCTTTTGAAGGGGGCCCATAGTCTAAAAACATTTGGGAATCTCTGCTTTTGTGTACAAGTAGGGGTGAGATTGCCTATGTTTATACATGTTAAACCATGTATTGTCACGTCCATTGTCCTTGTGGACTGGGCATTTGTATGTACATGACACAATAAATTACAACTAACTCATCCCCAGGCACATTCAGGATGTCCTTATGATCATTGGTAGTTGTGGATAAAGGCCCACATGAAGGATGGAAATTCCTAAATTTTAGTCACTGTATGCCATAATTCTGTCTCATTAAATGGCTTAAGGTATTTTTTTGATAAATAAGCCAAATTCGTCTTGAAGTCACAGCTGGAGAAACCAGTGGCCTGTGCATACACGTGTGTGTGTGTGGTAATTTGGGACACAGCGCTAATGACCAAATTATAATTCAGCTCATGCACACAGGCAGGAGAAGCACATGGACTCACAAGTACACACACACACACACACACACACACACACACACACACACACACACACACACACACACACATACACACAAAAGAAAAAGCAATTATTTGAGGCTTTGTCACTGTGTTTATGTCTGTGTGTTCACATGATTGTGTGATTGTCGCACACATACATCCATGTGTGTGCATGTGCTTGTGTGTATGCATGCATTAATATGTGTGTCTGCGTGTGTGTGCATGCATGTGAATACTGTATGTTGATCTGTCCGTCTGTACTGCCGTCCCCTGCCTGTGTGAGATGACGAGGTCACTGGGCCGAGCCTCTTAACTTCACAGTTCAATTTGGATTTGCATAATCCTGGCGTTAATTTCCACAGGGTGCATCCATCCTGCGTATCTCGACAGGTGATGGGGGTTAGACAGCTATCCCATGTTCCACTGCTCCGCCAACAGACCGGAGTGAACAAACATGCAGGAGAAGAAGAATGCAAGAAAACACTTAGATAAAGAATAGCTGATGATTTATTCTTGGAGTCAAACACACAAAGCTCAGAAGGAAGACTGGAGCTGTGAAGTCAATGATTAAATTGAGATTATGTGATATTAAAAGGAAAACAATGAAAAGAATGAAAACTATTATTAATATAAAGTCGAAATTGTCAATGGAATGGAATACAAATGAAAATAAATTGCAGAAGAGACAAAGAGATTACTTCTGGATTGGTAAGCATATACTCTGCAGTGTTCATTTACTCAGAACATTATGATGAATGGCAGAATCACTCATTTTTAATTAGTTTGAACCTCAAGATATTTCTTTTGCAAAATGAGCCTGCAAGCTAAACTGTTTGTCACTCATGCATAAAGGAAGAATGAAAACTGTGGATTAAAGCTTTGTGTAAAAGTGCCTCTCATATCACTGTAAGCTGCTAATTTGAACCATTCTTGCCTCAACACATACATATGTAGGAGAAACGCGTGCATATAAACAACATAGTGAGACTCCCCAGTATGAGAGCTTCACATTGTGAACTTAAGAAAGTGCTGATAACCTTTATAGTAAACAGTCATATTACAACTAGGTTGCTAATATTAATCATTGTGGTTTAATATGTAATATTTAAAGGGGCATGCCAGTATTTTAGTATTGCACTTCCATGAAGTTGGACTGTAACAGACAGATTGAAAAAGTGGTCAAAATAGTATGGCTCCAGTCTTTCAAACTTCACACTCACATAAACTGTTGTTTGTCAGGAAATGATTACACTACCTAACCCCCTCTAAAATCACAAATTGATGTTTTTACATTTAGTGAGCTTTAGAGGTGCCGGTAGGCAGATTTTTGAATTTTGGACAGAGCCAGGCTAGCTGTTTCCCTCTGCTTCCAGTCTTTATGCTAAGCTAAGCTAATTGCCGCCTGACTCTAGCTCCTTAATGCACAGACACAAGATTGGTATTCATCCTCTTGTCTTAATCTTGGCAAGAAGGCAAGATTTATTTTCCCTTAAAAATGTGTAGTCTCTAAGCCCACACTGAGGTAACTCAAATTATGTCACTTGAGTAATTTCCTCAGACTTACAAAGCTGTTAGAGAGTCACAGAAGACATTTTACATGTGTTTTAACAGGCTGTGTAGTACTCCCTGTGACTAATAAATTGACTTTGACATGTAAAATCAGTGAAGTGAGCCTTTACTACAATTTTGATTTTCATTTCTAAATTGTCATATCTGATTTACTTCACTCCCCCTGATTCTGACTATCAGTTTTAATTTAATCCAGTGAAACCTTTCCACATAAATGCAAATCATCCTTGATAGCAACAGCTGAACTCTCCTCGATTTCATATGTTTTATCAAATCAGTCAAGTTGTCAACACTTAGTCTAGCAGGAATATGGAAAAAAACATTTTCCTTGGCAGCAGTTAATGGTCTCCATGAAGAGAAAAAAACCCTCCCATTTTCCTTCAGGGTTAATAGAGGTGACAGTTGGCTCATCGGTACCAAGATGGCCGCCGCCGTCTGAGTTTGACCCAGTGACACATTTCCTGTCCCATCTGTCTGTGTCCCAGAGGAGGCGCGAGTCCCCCTGAACACCGGGGGAGCAAGAGTGTGTGTGTCTGTGTGTGTGTGAGGCTGCATCTCTCTACTTAATGTTTACTCAGCGAGTCCCAGCTTGTTTCTGAATAATTCAGTCTGGTTCATGCACACACACACATACACACTTTGCCATCCCAGTGGCACCGAGGGTGTGCTGTCAACTCCTGCTGTTAATTTGTACCAGACATGCAGGAAAAAAATCCAAATTTCTCTCTGCTGCCCTTTTCTTTTCTCCATTATGATCTCTCATCTTCTTTCCCTGCTGTGTCTTTGACCCTTATCTTGCTTACACCGGGATTCCAACGTGCACGACTCTATAACATCACGTCTGTGACCCGGTTTTGTTCCTTCCTCCAAGCAGCTTCATACCCCACTGGGAGCGTTTCAGAAGCAGAGCGGTTTGCCTGCCCGACATTGCTGACTTCTTGATTTGGTCCTTTTTCCTTGACTTTTGTGCTTCTACCATGGGTAATTAGCCTATGTAGTTAAATGGTTTCTATTTGTGTCTGTTTTAGCTGTTAGTTTTTTGTTGATATACAACTGGGAGTCTGCACAGGGTGTTTTATTTTGAAAATTGACTGATTCTCTATGCCATTTCTGTATCTGATTTCCTGCCTGGTTCATCTGCTCTGCATCTGTCTCCGCGGGGCAGAGTGGAGAGCCACTTCTGTGACGTGCTGCGGCGTATCTTTTTCTCATGCATAAGTAAATGAGAAGCAGGGAAACAAGTAGCAAGTCTTACTACTCCCAAAGTTCTGCCTCTGCACTTTTACAGATGCATAGTCGAGTAGTCTGGAAAGTGAGAAACACTGAATAAAGGCCTGGTCACACCAGAAAATGGTATAATGAAATAAATCTGCGCATCTTTGCGAAGTATTTTGTTCTAGATGCTTGGTGATGCAGAGACTATTCACAGGGCTTGTCAGTGAACTATTGTAGCTGGCAGGCTGACCGCTAACATGCTAGCCGGCCGGGTTAGCGCTAGTCAGTCACAATAGCTCCCGGAGCTTCTCTCTATTCTCTTTCTACTCTTCTGTTTACTTGCCACTGGCATTTTGTTCCCTATTGTACACCATTTTGTTATTGAAAAAAAAGTTATTGAAGAGGGAAAATAAATATCTTTGAACTAACAAGCAAACAGTCAATTAACAATCTTGTTAGCTTAGCTTAGTCGCTAACAGTACAATAAGTTTACACAATTTATTCAAAACACGTATTCTAGCTCTCTATGACCTGTGATGTTACAGTGAAAAAATGTCGAAATACAGTACATGCAGTATGTTCACTTAACTCAATCTGCATGATGGTATAGTTTTCAAATCATTTTGGTGCTTGTTTTGGTGCTTTGAACAGAGAGAATAACAACCTATGTGTATTTGTTTTATAAATCGTTCATTCAGTCATTAAATAATGCTGTATTTAACTTTGAACTACAGTAAATATTGCTGCCTGCTGCCATATTGCAAGAGCTTCAAAGAATATTATTCTGGACTGAATTGATTATCAATGTGCTACATCTAGATGGAAAAGGAGGAAGGACAAAAAAAAGGAGGAAGGCAGCAGGAGGAAAAAGAAGACGTTATAAAAATGTACAGTAAGAAGGGAGATAGGGAACTGACAAAACATGTGAGATAAAGAGAAAAGGGGGAGAGGCACATACACAACGCAAGAACACAAACACTCACTGAGACAGTCAGTTTTCAGTGATCCTCATTTCACTGTATCTCCAGCTAACAATCCTTATAATCTTACAATCAGAAATCAAATGGATCAAAGTATCGCTCCTTCAAACCTCAGTGCTGAATGCGAAAAACATCAAGGCTCAAGTGTGAGTCTATGTGTGTGTGTTTGGGTGTGTGTACCCCCTCTCTTTTCTCTCTTCCTTCCTTCTTCTCCACCCTCCTCCTACTTCTTCTTCAGTACTGAGCTGCCTGATTGTAGCATGATACAGCAAAATGCAAAACCACCTTGAATGAGTAAAATGGCTGTTATTGTTTGTCTTTCCCACTCTGAAGCTCAGACACACTATGATGTCAGGCAAAATAATGAACTCCTTTCCCCCTCTTCTTCTCTATTCCAAACCTTATTTCTTCTTTTGCTCCCCTCTTCTCCCTCCTTTTCCCTCCTTTCTCTGCTCTACTTTCTATAGCTTTACACTTTCTCCATTCATCCAACCCCCCCCCATCCACACCACTCTTTTCTGCCCTGCAACAGAGAAACTCAGGGGCGACAATTCTCCTGAATTTATTCAGACTTATGATAGTGTCTGCTAAACCCTATTTATAGCCACTTTCATTTAATGTACTGTAAATCTGGGTGCATAGAAATGTCATGCATGTGTGTTCGTGCATGAAATCGTGCATGCACATACTATATGTGAGGTTATAATCAATGTGTACTTGCATGCATGTGGGTGGGTTTCTGTGTGCCAGACTTGGTCATGCATAATGAAAATCTCTGGGTCTTGTCTGGGCAACCCCACTGAGATGGGGTATAATTGATTAAATGGTTATTATATGCTAATCTACCATTATTCCTGCTATCTATAGAGTAATGTCATGCTGTGTGTGTTCAGGTGTTATCAGTGTGTGCGCTCTGTATCTACATGTATGTTTGTACAAATGTGTTAACTTGCAAGAGAGCATACTCTAAGTCTGTTAAATGCATGTATATTCATGCAGGTCTGAATGTGCATGCGTGCCAGTAGTGTGTACAGTATGTGTGTATGTGTACACATGGGGCGGGCTGATGTATTTCTGTCCAATTAGCCAGTGACCCAATTCTCTCTGGCTGTCTCAGAGTCATTCTGTGGTTGTAATGGATTCACTCTATCATCATATCCAATCTCACTGTCTGCATTACAGTGGAACAGCACTCAGTTTAACTTGCACATGACGTTCCTCTTACCAAGGGCAGTTCAATCAATATCTGTTGACTTGACCCCCCCCCACACACACACACACACTTCTCTCTCGTAAAGCTCACAGTTTGCTAGACACAAATCTGGTATTTGGAGTTGGAGTTGTTTTGCTGACACTGAGCAGCTTTGACAACGAAATTTGCTTCATATTATGGCACTAATCAGTGAAAACTGACCATTTACTTGTATTTACAGTGCTTCCTTATTGGTCACCTTTACTATTTTTTCCAACTACCATTTTCCAATTAATTTCTGCTTTGCTCTATTGGTTGGTGTGACCATGGGGATGCAGGGTCAAAGAGACTGTTCTTTCTCCTTTTGAATATTGTTCATTAAAAAGGATTAACTTGACACTTTGGGAAATATGCTTGTTAGTTTGTTACTTTTGGACAGAGCCAGGCTTGCTGTTTCAAGCTGTTTTCAGTCTTTGTGCTAAGCTAAGCTAAACAGCTGCTCGTAATAGGCTTGTATTTACTTTACAGACATGGGTGGTATCAGTCTTTTCATCTGATTGTTGGCAAGAAAGTGATTTCCTTACATTCAGGAAGCTTTTTGTGCTGAACTGGACTTTTGGTGCACAAAGCATAAAAGACAGAGGTGGTGAGAACATAAATACTGGTGTAAAATATCCGTGATTTGTTACACATACATATACATATAAGTACATATTTCTCATTACATAGATAAAAATGCCTTCCTTCATGATACATACCACTCACATGATTTACTGTTCCTTACTGCCTCCTTATCTGCCTGCAGGAAGAAAGCGAGTCAGCCAAAAGAGAGCTGAAGTCAGCATCATGTCCAGTGTAATTCTCACAGACTACTCCTTTACACTGTAACACAATTTTCTTGAGACATTTAAAAAGTAACACCTATGTATTGGTTGCACTGATATCACCAGTGGTCTGCACTTGCAGGAAACAGGCTAGGCTTCCAGTTCACTTCATGTTCAGGACAGCTGGGTGTCCACAAATCAGACTGTAGAACAGCTAGAAATATAGCACCCTATTTCCAATTATAGCACTTTTTTTTCACCAATTACAGACATTTATGTCACACCACTGAGTTTACCTTTTATCCTTCTTGTTCTGTCCCTCTCATACAAAACTGGCTGATATCCAGGAAATAGTCTTCTTTCATTTAGTTTAGTCAGTATGACTTTGGATGCAAGCCCATATATTGCTCTGTCACGTATCTAGTCTATCATAGAGATTCATAGCTTCCGGGATCCTATAGTCTCCATAGTTGCACACACTTATATATAGGCAGTTTATTGGCATACTGTATTTTTGATATGTTTTCTCAAGAACCCTTTGACTGCATGTGACAGTGTGATTTGAGTGAACCTGAAAATTACATGAATCCAGTGATTCTATATTTAGCCGTGACTGTGTAGCTGTTATATAAGTTTATTTTGTGCAATGTGAAAGTCTTATTTAATTCTTAAAGAGACACAGTCTGAACATGACTTCACACTTGTTGTAACACGGAAAGAACAAACACAAACAAAAATGGAGAGGCGTGCTGTCACTGTTCAGACACTGTGGACTGATGCTGCAGTTTGAATTTATTCCTCCCCTTTTCACTTGTGTGTAAGCATATGCGTGCATGTGTGTGTCTATGCATGTGCAAGTGTTATCTGTTCACACACCTGTGTCAGCCAGAGACTGCATCCTACTGCCCCACTCTCCTGTTGCCATGGTGAACTCCCTTTGGCCTACAGCAAGTGCATAGGTGTGTGCGTGTGTCTCTTCATGTGTGCAACTTCATGTTTTGCTTTTAACAAATGTGTGTGTATGCGTGCACGTGCATTGCATACCAATGTGCACCTATGCAAGTGTTTCTGTGACCATTTGTGTGTCTGCACATGCACTTAGTGTACATGCCTGTGTTTTATTGGGTGCATGTGTCCTCTGTGATCAAGCATTGAGACAGATGTGGGAGCAGGGGTGTGATGACTCACAGAGATGGTGGGAGGAAGAGGTCCTTGTCCTCTTTTAGTCAAGCTGTTTATCGTCCAGATTCCTTTCTCTGTCTTTCCTGTCTTCTTTTCACCTCTCCTCAAATTATTTCTCTTTTTACACAGGCTTGAAGTACTAAAATGATCACCGTTAAAGCAAAACTTCCATTTTGTAACAAGCCACAGATTACAGCTGACAGTATCAACAACATGTAGCTGAATAAACAGGTGGTTCAATGATGTTTCACTAATCAATAAAGAATTATGTTGGACAAACGTATTATTTGTTCGATCATTTCAGAAGGGCACATCACAAAAGCAGGGCAATCAGTGCTATTGACTGGAAATACCATTATAGCTCACGTTACTAACCAGAAATCCCAGCAAAAACTTTGAAAACTGGCTGTTATTGAAGGCAAACAAACTGGGCAGTACACTAATGAGTTGCACTTGTTTCCAAAAGCAGAGGTGACTGCAGGCTGCAGAAACAAATGCTAGATTTTCAAAACTGACAAGTGTGTCAGTTGTGACACTTGTGTGTACTCACAAGTCAAACAGTTACTTGGGAAGATACCACAGGGACTGACAGAGGGGGTTGAGAAGCTCATGCTGAGAGCATCTGAGAGACCAAGGGTAGATTATAGGCCTGTGCTGCAACAAACAGGACCTTTATACTGACAGTGAAGAGTGTTGTGTGTTTCAACATACAGTTTTACTGTATAGGTAGACAATTACATTTCAAAATATTTTCATACCCACCTGAAAGAAATAGATAAACATGCTGGATTGAGAAGGTAAAGATCATGACGGTCTGGGTTAGTAATTATTAGTTACTGAACATTTCTTGGCTTGTTAGATGCGGTCATAATGGCTCACAAGTTGTTCCAGATTAACTATAGTACAGTGGTTTTCCAGCTGGGGGTGGGAACCCCACAAGGGTTCACAAGATAAGTTTGAGGGCCATGAGATGATTAACAGCAGAGGAATTATGCATATTGTTTTCAGACTTTCCTCCAATCTTTGCTTTTTTTTTGTAAATTACTTCCTCTGGACTCACAAGTAGACATTGCTTCATTTTAAGGTGTTTAACATTTTTTTTAAAGCCATAAATGTTGGAAACCACTGCTGTAATATATACTGTACATTGTAACAGGTTAATAGATTCGATACAGTTTCTCTTCACATTTTCAGATCTACAACATATTTAATTTGATATAGAAGACAATTGTTTCTCTACTTCCGTTATAACAATAATGGACTCAGAGCATTTGTACAATTCTGCACAGACTCAACCTTTTTCTGGGAGCTGAATGAGCTCTCTGTCATCTTAGCTGCTTTTACTGCTATCTGTCTTTTTTCACCTGCTCTCTCTTCTTAGTGTCTGATTCTCTCCTCTTCTCCTTTTACCACTTCACTCAGACAGTTCTCCTCTCTTCTTCCCTCCTCTCCCCCCTGCCTGTTTCTTTCTCACAGTCTGTGCTCATTCCTCTCACCAATCCTCCTCTATCCCACTTTTCTGTCTGAATGTTTTATTTGTCCTTTTCATTTTCTCCTCACCATCTCATCTCATCCTCTATCTTCTCTCTATCTTTTTCCTGTTCCCATTCCTTCACTTTATCTACTTCACCTTCTTCTCACTACCTTTTCTTAGTACTGTCTCCCAGTCTTTTATCGGCTCCCTCAGTTATTATATCTTTGACTTTTTCCTGTTTTTATTCTAACCTCACCTTGCTTTCTGGCTCCCTGTGTCTCCTTCACTGTGCGTGGGCTCCAACCTCAGCACTGCTGTTTGAGTAACAGGGCCACAGTGTGTTTGTGTTTTGTGTATTGCATGTATGCTGTATTTAATAGTAAGTTAAAATGTTGATCGATAGGAATGCTATCATACTTTTGTGTGCCTCTGTGTGTATGTTTTATGCATTTGCATGGTGTGTTACTAGTGTAGTTACAAACATCTCAGATTCAAAGCATCAACTCTGCTCCACCTAGCAACAGTGCCCCCTCTCCCTTTTTTCTCTCTTTCTGCCCCCTCTCTTCTCACTCTCAAAGAGAGGTCTCTTTCAACTAACCCCCCGCTGTGACTGGGAACACTGGAGATGATTTTACATGCTCACATGCAGGTATACTGACATGGGCACACACACACACACACACACACACACACACACACACACAGTTGCTCTGTTACTGGTCTTTAAGCAGATCTGATGACAATGATTTCGGCTGTGTGAAAGCTTCTAAAGAATGATATTCAAAAAGAGACCTTTTGGTTACTATGGCAATGACAGCGCTATGAATGTGACAGGTTCCTCATAAATGCAGTCAGATTGAACACATCTCCCTGTAATTATACCTGGGTTGAGAGCTCACTTCATATCCATGCACAAACACACATACAATTCTGCTCTCTCATTCTCTCTTCTGTTACACTGCTTTGTAAAACACACACATACACACACACACCACCACCTCAGAAATGTTCATGAGTAAATATTGTAAGCGTAATGAAGACAGCTCTGAAAATGGAGGGCAAGTGACCTTTATTTTAAAGTGTGGTATTAACCTACACTTTCTCTCCCTCTCTCTCTCCAGCACAAACACATGCACACACATGCTATCCAAATATGTTACAATTATTATATTACAATTTTTTAACATGCACACACAGACATGCCTAGCTTTTGCACAAACTGGGACATAATCTAAATTCAGACAGGGGATAGTGGACATCCAGGTGATTCTTTTTATTTATTTTTTTATTTATTTAAAATGGTAATTCAAAGCAGGCACCAAGCCTAATACTAATTATTTTAAGGCACTATAGTGTATTACATTAAAACTGTAGTAAACCTTAAAGTGTTTCTGATTATTTTTTTTTACTTAGGGAATTCTTCACATTCCTCTTTTGAATTTCTAAGTATGTCTTTGATGAAGGCTGGTATCTTACCCTGTATCTTTCCCAGAAAACTGTGATATACCCAGATGAAGTAAAACTCTGGTATCCAGATTCTAACGCTGTATTTGTTTATACGTTTTCTTTTGTGCTGCATGTATAACTTAGATATACAGAGAATGAAAGTCATTCATTCCTATGGATGGTGAATGACAGACAGTAACGGACCAGTGGCCCCTTGCGATTGTTGGATCCGCTGGTCATCAGATCACAGATTTTTCCAAGCTCTTTGTTGAAACGGAACCATCGCTACACCCGGAAGTAGGAAGTGGATGACAGGAGTCCCGTCATAAAGAAACTACTTTGGCTTAGCTTAGGCAAAAGAAAACCATTTTTCCAACAACTTTTCCATAACAAAGAGTTTAATCGTGCTTTATACTTGTGATGTTAATAATGAATTATAATTTAACATTTTTTTCCAACCCATTCCCTCTAAAATCATTATTGGGTACTTTGCCATTCATGTTCACATAAATACTAACATTTGCGATTGTTGGACCATTTCACTAATCATGAAAACTAAGATTTGCATTTTGGTCACAATAACTGTCTGCTGTTTGGTCGTAGACAGAGATACCCAATACACCAAAGACAAGGCTTTTCCTCCATGTTGTTTTGATGGTTTTATCCACATCCGTCCAACAAGGAGCTGGACTGTTACAAGGACAGGGATTGTGTCAGCGAAAATAATCTGCCAAAATAGCAGAGCAAGTTGTGCACTCTGCATTACCTGGTGACTTAATGGATAAAATGGCACAAATACACCAATCCCTTTGCGGTTGGTCTCCTTCTGACTCATGCTACAAAGCACAAAGCTATGGATTTTGTCTGGTAGTGGGGAGGACCCACTAACTAAGAGACACTGGTGCAAAGAAATCATTTATCTTTGGTGGTGCCTTGCCTTTCTCTGACAGGACATACTGTGTTCTGACATATTGAAGATGAGAGTCAGCTCTTGTGTTATGTGTAGGTTTCCCCCAGGTGGGATATAACACAAATAGGGCACATATCAGACAGTGAAACCTCTACAGCCAGTCTCTTCTAGACATTTTGAGCACATGGCCCAAATGAGACAAACTACAGTCTTTCATCCTGTGACGCAGGGTCGGGAAAATACACGGCTAGACTTATGTTGGAATCTATCAGAAGCTTACATGAGGAAGAAGATTTTACAATCTGAAACCTCTATGATCATATTTAAAAAACAGAATTTGCAGTTGTCATAAGATGACTCATGAATTCAACAGCGGCACGTCATTTGTTTCATTTTCATGCCAGGAATCATTCAGCAAGGACTGGGCATTAACGCTTAAAGTGCTTAACGTCTGAAGAACCTTTGTTTACCTTGAGGAGCCTCTATATACAACAAAATGAGTTATGCCCAGGGGCTGATTGGAGGGCACTTGAGATGGGATGTCATCCATCTCGAAAAGCACCCCTGTAATTAACTTCAGAATTATATGAACTTGAGGCACAAACAGCACTTTGTCTCTGGCAGCATCACTTTGGTGAAGTGCCCTCAGTGTGGGGCCCTGTGGTATCTCCAGGAAATGAAGCCTGGACTTGATCAGTCTAGAAGGAAAGTGATGGATTGAACCCTTTGTATATAAAGAAATGCAGCATATACTGCTACTACTGAAGTGCCATGTTATCATGGTACAGCCCTACAAGACTGTGTTAATACTGGGTGATTGACATGTGTGTGACCTTACATATCCTTAAATCACCTCCTTCAGGAACATGTTGTGAATAATAGTTTGTTTTTCTACTTTTGCCCATCATAATAATCTGATAATATTTTACTTGGTAATTTTATTACTGATATCTGGTGACACCAGTAGTCAAATCTTCACAGCATCCATATGGCCAAGCAACATGAGATAGCCAGAAAGTCTTTAAACAAATCCTCAGTTTAACCCAATAGTCCTAACCTTTTATTTGCAAGTGAAACTTTCCCAAAACCCCCAAAACTGTTATTTAAAATTGTATTGTGTCAATTTTGGTGCAGAATACTAAATTCCTTTCATTTTATCTTTATTTAATTGCCACAAAACTGTTAAGAAACAGCATTAAGAAACCCAACATGTGTATTATATGTGTGCAAATATAGAATATAAACTCCTCTTCATGTCAATGTAACCAAGATTTCCAGAAAATGTACATGACTTTGGTGTCCTCGGTGTTAGCTACTACCTTGTGTGGTCCCCCTGCTCTTTGCATACACTGTTAGCACATGCTGCTTCCCCACATTTTAGCAATGAAGTTGGTGAGTAAATTTTTATCAACGCCGATAGAAATGATGGCCTATTTTTGTTTTGAATAATTTAAGAAAAAAATATTTTAAATTGATTAACTTGCCTGCCCACATACAGTAAGTGTTAGAACTATTCAACTTCACCTTGAAGAGTGGGACCATCTGGGAAGACCATATGTGTTCACACTTCCATTAGTCTAATGAGAGATGAATCTAAAGGCACTGTACTCAAATTAACATCACTGTGCACAAAAAAAGTGTGTGTGTGTGTGTGCGCGCATGTGTGCACACTGTTAAGTTTTACATGTAGAAGCACACTTGGCTACATCTGGCTGCGTGTGTACAGAGCAACATCTGCTAAACTTTCTGCAGTTAACTCTTCTTATTAGTAAGCCGCTTGTGTTTGACGCTAACCAGAGTGACAGTAACGACCCTGAATGTAAGCTTTTTAATTTATATTTTTTTCAATAATGTAATAACCGGTCTCAGGTTCATTATGAGGCATTTTCCTAACAACCAACAAGTAATATTTTGGTGTGATGCTAATAATCACACACCACTTCAAATGTCTTTCGTTCATTTTCTCAATAAGAATTAGCATACAAACCTCAGTAGAATATTAATAGAGAAAGTCTTTAGAGGAAAGCATCTTTTCTGCAGGTTTAATCTTTCACTCTAAGTAAAAACAATATGGTAACAAAGGTGTATGCACAATATATATAACCAAAGTAGGAGCAGAATGCATGATGATTATATAAATGGAGGTAATTTTCCTTTTGTACCAGCACCTCCAGTTTTATAGATCAGAATTACTCACTAACACTCCGGTCCAGCAGTTATACAGATATATTTAGATGATTATCCATCCCTATATGAAACTAACACCCTACACAGTCCCCCAGCAAAGCCTTTGTGTGTGTCTGCTGGCAGTGCTTGTATGCTCCAGGCATTTCTTTGGATGACTATTGGCTGCTGGAATAGACTTTGGCCATTCGTAGTCCCAGTGGGAGTAAAAATCCTGACTGAAATAGTGTGACCACCAAGCTTTCTGAACAAGACAGCGAGAACATGAACAAAAGAAAGAACACAGTAAAGGAACAAGCTAAAGACGAGAAATAGAGAGAGAGAGGGAGGAGGCGTTGTGTCACAGAGAGACATACAGCAAGGCTGTAGTGTGTCAGATGCCGCCCACTTTGACCTTGGTCGCACCTTCTCCTTTCATCCATTCACACTGACATACACACAGGACACAAGGCAGTACACACACACACACACACACACACACACACACACACACGGGACAATACATGCCACAACTAAAGACCATTAAAGAGAAACTGTTGTTGGGTGGCCAAGCCTAAATTGAGTGCTCCAACTTTCCTCATTTCCTTCCTGTTTTTGTTTGTCTTTTCCTTTGTGTATGTGTGTGAAACAGCTACAGCCGTATGTGAATTCACATTGAGAGCAACTTGAAGCAGGTCTCAGAAATCCAACAGCCATTTTTGCACTTTGCTCTCACACTCACATTATAGAATATTAAGCAGCTCCTTTAAAACTCTGCTGTTTTATAGTAAACAGTCAAACTTGCAGTACATTCCACAACTGGCCTTTTAATGCATGCATACTATCATGTTTAAACAGCACAGTATGTTAATTACAACATTCATAACCATGGTTGGTGGTACATGCATCATATGTGTGGTTGCATGGGGTTGCTTATATGTGGCATCACAAAGTGAGGCTTCATATGGCTATATGTATTTGATGATTGCATTGGTCCTTTTAAATGCCAGTGAATCTGGAGGACATGTTTCGTCTGCATAAGTGCAGGAAATATGTGATATTTGTCTATTAATACGATAACATCTGATCCTGCTTCACTTCCAAGCTCTGTTCTCCATCTGTCAGTGTGTTCTGAGGCATTGCAGAGGCCAGCATCACAGACCCGGTACACAATGTGCCTTCAGAAATAGGCAATAGGAACATTTATTTTTCTATTAGCGTTTTTTGTGGGATTTTCAATTTTTATTTTTTTCCATTTTAAAAAGCCATGCTTTGGCCCAAGGGGTGGCAATGTCAGTTTTAAGTAAACTGTCTTGACAACTATGAGAACCATGAAATTTGATAGTCATTCATCTTCCTCACAGAATAAATTATATTGAATTTAGTGATCCTTAACTTTTCCTCTTTCACTATCATCAGATCAAGATTTTAATTTATACATTGGTTTATAAGCAAATACCTGCAAAACTACTGACATTCCCATCAGCCTCAGCAGTATTGGGTGTAGTGCTAATTAGCAAATGTTGCTAACATGTTAAACTAAGATGGTGAACAAGGTTAAACATTATACCTACTTAACATCAGCATGTTAGCATTGTCATCGTGAGCATGTTAACATGCTAACTTTCGGATTTAGCTTAAAGCACTGCTGTGGCTCACAGAGCTGCTAGCATGGCTGTAGACTCTTAGTGTTGTGAAAGATGAAAATGTAAATTAAACATCAGGTCTTACTTTTTTATCCTAATATTTTTACTTTCTGTTTGTCATTGTTTTAATCTCACAAAACTACTCCTTCTATTCTATTCATTATATATCTGTTTTTAGTCTGGATACTATCTGATTTTTTAAATTCAGTTTTCTATTTCAGGCTCCATTCAGAACAAACTTTCTTTTCAAAAAGCCTCTTAGCTTCTGTACACTTCAGTGTCAGTTTTAGCTACTGTGTGGAAAAGCCACAATGTCGCTGCTGTGAGGTTGTGTTGAATAAGTACAATCTGCTTTAGTTTATGTTCAGCTGTACTGATTTGTGTAGAGACGTTTTTGCAGGACAGCAGCAGAATAGTAGCCTGGTACATTGAATTAGAGCACTTAACATCTCACAACACATGAATGATGATACCGAGGGTGACCTATCCCTTTCATCACCCCGCCCACACACACACACGCCACACCCTTTCTTTCTTTCTTTCATCCAGCAGCCCATTCACATATGCTGCTGAACCATATACAGTAGTGCACACACACACACACACACACACACACACATACGGGTTTATATGTATTAGATGGACATTTTCTCGAAACCCGCCCGGTGGTGGTTTAGATTGGCTACCCTTTCCTGAGGTCTTAGAGCTATGGGAGTTTGGTAAAAACACTCCAAAAATTCTGAAAAAAATTTAGCTCACTTTAGATTTCAGATACAAGCTACAGAACTTCATACACACCACCCTAACACAATTGTGGTTTATGCAGACATTTCTCTTTTGATAAATATGTGACTTATAAGGTCCAAACAAACACTATGGGGTCTTTAAAGGGACAATGATGTCACTTATAAATCACTCCTCATTAACATAAATACACATTAATCTGACAGCACAAAGCATTAATGGGACAGTCATTTTATTATTAATTATTTATTGCATAAAGCTGAAATATCACCATTCTGTTAGACGGTGACACTGAATAACAGCCAGACAGCAGCTTTTAACAGCCAGACAACAGCCTGTCACACAAGTGCCATGACTTTGAACAATAATGTAACAGTTGCTGTATAAAACATTAAGGCATCAGCATAACCACAACACAAAAAAAGTAAAAACAAAAAGAACTGTGGGTTTACAGCTTGTTTTTGTGACTGCCTCTTTGCATAATTCTACCCTCTATCTTGCAAGGAACCTTTAAAATTCCATTAGTTATCAATCTACATATATAACTGAGCTGAAATATCACCATTCTGTTAGACGGTGACACTGAATAACAGCCAGACAACAGCCTGTCTCAAAACACAAGAGCCACAACTTTTTTAAACCACATTATCTTTCCAGCTAAAATCTCGTTCTTATCTAACTTACAAAACCATTCCTGGAAACAGATTGCTTTATAAAAGATATTAAGGTATCAGCAAAACCACAACACACACACAACACGGTTGCCAGTAGGTTTACAGCTTTTGTTTCAGTGACTGCCTCTTTGCAGCTATTCCACGGTTTCTAACAAAGTCCCTTATATTTTGTGCTGTTCTTTGTGCCAACACAGGGCCTTCTACCAGCTTGCAGTGAGCGCATTCGTTTTGGTGGCCAGTTTTCCTTTACATATGTGAGCTCTGAAATGCCGCATTACTGCGGCAACCTCAGCCTTAGACCACACTTTCTTTGGCACTCTTCTGGACCCATGTTCTTGACCAGCATCTTTTCCTGGAACATATGCAAAGTAGAAATAAATTATTACACAAACCGAAAACAAAATGTGTTGGCCAGTTGGAGCCATCAAAACTTGAGTTCAGATAATGCCACAGTTGACAAGAAATTCCTGTTTACTTGTTTCTGTGAATTCTTGACAACTCGCTTTAGGTTTTCAGTTCATTGCTCACTTGATGCGATTTCACTAATTAGACTAGTCCCCACTAGAGTGAGAACACTTTGGAATGAATTTAAGTAGTCAGAATTTTTAAAATTACTGTTATACCGTCTTCGCTGTTCATCTATTTAAGTGGCTGAACCTTTGATATTTGAATGGAGTGAAGTCATTTACAGTGCACTAGTTTTAACTAATTTTTTTTTTTTTTTTTTTTTACTTTTTAAACTTGTTTTAGCTCTGTACTCCCAACACACTTGCAAAAAAATGTTAAACTGAGAGTCCGCCCTTAAACCCCAAATTAGATAAAACAGTGTTGGAATTGGGCATGAAAGTTCAATTCAATTTTATTTATATAGCGTCAATTCATAACAGAAGTTATCTCATTGCACTTTTCCTATAGAGCAGGTCTAGACCGAACTCTTTATATTATTTACAGAGACCTCTACATTTTATGTTTTGTACACTATTCTCTTTTTTAATATACTGTATGGTCTTCTGTCTCTTATATCCTTCTTTCTCTTTTCATCCTCAAACCCTAAACCGTTGGAACTGTTTTGAAAAGTGCGTTATAAATAAAGTTTGCTTGATGAACAACCTCTAACACCATTAAAAGGAGCAATATGTAAGAACTGAGACAACTCTCCACCTGTCAAATTCATACTCTAAAAATAATAGATGGGCAGCATATCACATATCAGGTCATAACTGCTGCTAACTGCCATTAGCTAGTTACGAGGCGTCAAGCGGGAGAGCAGCGAGAGGGCAGCGAGAGGAAGGTCGGGCATCAGAGAGGCAGTGACAGCCTGTAGAGCCAGAATATTTATTCACATCTCGGTGAATTAACGATTTATTTCAACCAGAGTTGGTGATTGTTGGAACAGACAGACTAACAAGACATTTTGTTATATTTTGTTTCTGTTGAGTTTGAATGAAGTGTGCTTTATGATGAGTTAAAAGGCAATTAAGCTGGTCTTAGTTTGGTGAAAGAGAAACTTGTTAGGTATAAGAATATTTCCTTTGACATTCTGTGAGTTTATTATATTTATTTATTAGACAAAAAATTGGAGAGCTTATGTAACACAGCAAACTCACCGCCGCAAACATCTCCCAGCTGGAACAACCTGAGCTATTCTATCGGACTATCGCTTCTTGAGGCACAAGTGGTATTACAACACAGGACGGCCGGTGCTTGCAGGTGAGCTTGCTAATGTCAGTAGATATCTCTGCAACACAATACACTGACTCCTTTCACATGACGTCAGAACTGTTACTTCTTCACATTCTTGATAAGATTAGTTAATTTTTTGAATGATTTAAACAAATTCTGGCCAAATCTTACATATTGCCCCCTTTAAAGCTGTGTGTCAGCACTTAGGCCATATTCAGAATGACATTAGCACTGCCTGAAAAAACACACCTTCATTCATGTGAATGGGACAGATGTGTTGACGCAGCATGGGTGCCAACACAGAGGGATCCATTGCTGCAACGCAATGTGACGTCATCCAGCAAAGACGCTATATGTTGGCCAACCAAATATGTACAAGCATTTCTGGTACATTACTTTGTAACAACAATGTAATACTACTATTTACCTGGTGATCTTCAAGATGGATGATCAATGATTGTTGCCACGACAACTTTCAAGAATAGTAAAATCTTTCCTAATGTTATGGCGCCTGATAAACCTTAAAGATCTTTTACTCAAACCGATGTAAAGCAAGTTCCTAGAGTACTGAGCCAAAACAATGAAAAATTTGTCAGTGGGTCAATAAATATGTAGTAACTGCACCGTATTTTAATTAGGACTAGTCGAAGTCGTTTTAAGACCCCATTCTGACCGACACAGTGATGCATGCCGCATCGGATGTCTATCTGTATGGGTCAACGTGTGTCAGCCTACCCTCCTTCACACTCCTCCTCCAGACAGGCTTGGACATGGGTCTGAGGCTTTGGTGAACTACAAATGCTACCAGGAATGGAAATTAATTAATTGTAACCGACATTTAAATGTAATTTAACCGACTTGTCAGTTTTTTCTTCGGGATCAATAAAGTATTTCTGATTCTGACTCGCTAAAAACATGAGAGAGAACGCACTAATGGGCGATCAATAAAGAGGATCATGCATTTGGACAGAAGGAGGTAACTTAACTTTTATCTGGTAATTATTTGATATAATTCAGTGTCATTTTCCTGATTATCAATGAAGTGTATGTACTCCCTGCAGACAGTAACAGTGACAAGCAGGGTAAATCATGTGAATTGGTCCAACGAGAGTTGAGTAGACCCACCTCACACTATTGGGGTGCACCTATTTATTCATATTTTTCATAATAGAGTCATTTTTAGTAATATTAGTAATTTAGTCTTCTGTTTTATTCCATTTTACCTTACGTTTATCTTCTGTTTTAAATCTTATGTCTTTTTATATCGCCTCTTCTTTCTTTTATCTTTTATACCTTGCCCCAATGCCGTTTTGTGTTTAATTTAAACCAGTAAAGGCCTTACCTTCAGAGGAAGAGGGGCAGTCTCATTTACTGTGGACAACACTGATGACACTGGTCCTGCTAAACATATAATTTGACATAGTATTTTTTGAAAGAAAAAATGCATTATATCAACAGAAACACAACTATGAAGTGAGGTAACCTACCAAAATCTCCAGTGTCATCAACCTGCACTGTGGATGTAGAGTCAGCATCCGTAGGCTCCACAGTTCCACACTCCGACGTGGTGACTGCTGTGCAGCCGCTGTCATCGGATTCGCTCCCACTGCCCTCAGCATCACTTAATGTAATTTCATCTGGGAAATGGTATTAGTAAAACTCACATGAATAGCTGGACATAAAACAACAACTTCATATTAGTAACAAACAAAACAAAAAAGCCTTTAAAAATAAAAAGCCACAGTTCGGGTGTACCAACCCTTTTAAAAAGACAATTACTAGCCTGTTGTGATGTACAGCAGTAAAAATAAATAGAGCATTATTCAGCATTTGATCATCTCTGTGGGCTAGCGCTGGGTAAAGGTTGAAATCAATATCATAATTCGGGCTGAAAGGATTCCTCGAGTAATAGCAAGGGCCACAGAGTAGACATAGGCCAGAGAAAGCTACAGAAAGTGTCCACTGTAAAACTGAACTAGCCTACCACAATAGCACGACGTCTATGCTTCAGCATCTCAGCAGAAAGCTTAACGTTACAGTCTCTGCATCCAGTCCACAGAGCGGTCCCAACACAAGGTATATGAAGGCTAATAAAGAATGTAGGCTACGTTAATTATGGCTATATGTAATGGCTAGTTAACAACGTAAATCAGTGTGGTGGCTAGTTATGATGTCCCTAAGTTAGCTGGGTTTTGTTGAAAATATTAACCACAGAAAATAAAATGCTGCAGTCAATTTGTGAAAGCCTGAGCTTCATTCATGTTATAGACAGTTCCTGTCCACTAATTTATGCCTCCTACAGATGCCTCAAAGAAGACAGAAAAGCTTACATTATGCCCGAGCTGTAGTTAGGTTGAAACTTGTAGTTCTGAAACTTAAGTATATACATTGGTGTGCAAAAGTGTTTGCCCCCTTCCTGATTTCTTTTTTTTTTGCATGTTTGTCACACTTAAATGTTTCAGATCATCAAACAAATTTAAATATTAGTCAAAGATAACACAAGTAAACACAAAATGGACTTTTTAAGTGAGGGTTGTTATTATTAAGGGAAAACAAAATCCAAACCTACATGGCCCTGTTTGAAAAAGTGATTGCCCCCTAAACCTAATAACTGGTTGGGCCACCCTTAGCAGCAACAACTGCAATCAAGCGCTTGTGATAACTTTGCGATGAGTCTTTTACAGCGCTGTGGAGGAATTTTGGCCCACTCATCTTTGCAGAATTGTTGTAATTCAGCCACATTGGAGGGTTTTCGAGCATGCACTGCCTTTTTAAGGTCATGCCACAGCATCTCAATAGGATTCAGGTCAGACTTTGACTAGGCCACTCCAAAGTCTTCATTTTGTTCTTCTTCTTCGTCCGTCAGCCTCACTAGAATGCTGTATCAAATTCACATCTGAATCCATATAAGGTTCAGCTATTATGCAACAGATGTTGAATAGACATTCGCAAACAGTTTGCTCAACTTATCTACACTAGGCCACTCCAAAGTCTTCATTTTGTTCTTCTTCAGCCATTCAGAGACCCCACAACAACATCCAAAGAACTGCAGACCTCACTTGCCTCAGTTAAGGTCAGTGTTCATGACTCCACCATAAGAAAGAGACTGGGCAAAAATGGCCTGCATGGCAGAGTTCCAAGACAAAAACCACTGTTGAGCAAAAAGAACATTAAGGCTTGTCTCATTTTTGCCAGAAAACATCTTGATGATCCCCAAGACTCTTGAGAAAATACTCTGTGGACTGACGAGACAAAAGTTGAACTTTTGGAAGGTGTGTGTCCTGCTACATCTGGCGTAAAAGTAACACCGCATTTCAGAAAAAGAACATCATACCAACAGTAAAATATGGTGGTGGTAGTGTGATGGTCTGGGGCTGTTTTGCTGCTTCAGGACCCGGAAGACTTGTTGTGATAAATGGAACCATGAATTCTGCAGTCTACCAAAAACTCCTGAAGGGGAATGTCCGGCCATCTGTTCGTGACCTCAAGCTGAAGCGAACTTGGGTTCTGCAGCAGGACAATGATCCAAAACACACCAGCTAGTCCACCTCTGAATGGCTGAAGAAGAACAAAATGAAGACTTTGGAGTGGCCTAGTCAATGTCCTGACCTGAATCCTATTGAGATGCTGTGGCATGACCTTAACAAGGCAGTGCATGCTCGAAAACCTCCAATGTGGCTGAATTACAACAATTCTGCAAAGATGAGTGGGCCAAAATTCCTCCACAGCGCTGTAAAAGACTCATTGCAAGTTATCGCAAACGCTTGATTGCAGTTGTTGCTGCTAAGGGTGGCCCAACCAGTTATTAGGTTTAGGGGGCAATCACTTTTCCACACAGGGCCATGTAGGTTTGGATTTTGTTTTCCCTTAATAATAACAACCTTCATTTAAAAAATGGATATTGTGTTTACTTGTGTTATCTTTGACTAATATTTTAATTTGTTTGATGATCTGAAACATTTAAGTGTGACAAACATGCAAAAAAAAAAAAAAAAAAAAATCAGGAAGGGGGTAAACACTTTTGCACACCACTGTATACACTTTTTTTTTATAGCATTAGGTATTTGTCTTTGCATTTCAGAAATGTTTTTCTTTAAAACCCAGAATGTAATATGGCACTTAAATGCACTAAATGGGTTTAGTTTTGACAGCTAATATTGTATGCAATTTAAGCAATACAATTTTTTTCTAAAAGGAAAATCAAGTTGTTGTTCATTTTCTTTTTATAATTACTATTGCTCTTTAATAAAGCAAAAGTATTCCTTATTCGATTAATCGATGGAATAATTGATAGCTGCAGCCCTATAATTAATAGCTGTTCATGAATGTAAAATGATTACACAATGATAATATTTTCACAATACAATTCCACTGAAACTCCATAAATCATCATGTTAAATTATTGTACAGCCCTACTGTAGGCTTTTTTTTGTATTTCTGAACAGTAGTCCTTAGCTCATATTTGGACATGAAAAGCGATCTTTAATTGGAAAAGGTTGGTGACCACGAATATATGACAAGTCTAGATGTCTTTGACTTCAGAAAAACTAATAAACACTCTCAGAAAATATCTACAAGTGCTAATTTCTGTACAAACCTTCAATTTCAATCTCATCCAGTGATTTCCTGCATGCTGGAAAGATGTCCTTTCTCCATTGACAAAAGCAGTTTGGAAATCTTGGCCAGTTGTGTTGTGGGAACTGGCAATCTGTAGAAATCACGGTGAACACGGATGTCGTGACCCAGGAAATCTGCAACCTGATCAAGTTCGTTGTTTTTAAATTAAGGACTTGTGAGAGTGTGGCGACATGTTTCCTGAGTTGTGTGGACCTGAGGTGCTCAGGGTGCTTTGCTCCACACTGGCTTGCATGAACACGCAAACAGTCCTGTCCTCTGTAGTGGCTCATTGATCTGGGTCTTGCAAACAGGAAGACATTTGTGGCACAAATACCACATTCAGTTCTTTTACTGGCAAGTAGTGACAGAGCATCCACAATGCTTGGTGTGAGCAGAACTGCAACCTTTCTGCCCCTTTTTCCCATAATTTCAATTCGGCTGAAATAGTTGCAGAGCCTCTGTTCAGTCTTTGACAACCCCATGGCAACATCTTCATGGAGCTTTGTGTTGTCTCTCTCATGAAAACTTTTGAGGCGCATTTTTGAAACCTCCCCAGCACGTCTTCGATTGAACACAATGATTTGTGCAAGTGTAACTTTTGCAAGTTGAGCATAGTTCTGAGCAGTGGCCTCCTCCTTCAAGTTGCAAAAGGCACTTTCTACAGATTTCTCAAGGTACCGATGAAGGATCTGAACATCTTCAGTGAAGGGTAATGTTGATGGCTTGTTGTACTTTGCATCACTCAGTGTGTTCAGGGCACGGTGAGACACCAACTCAGGCCACTTGGAGGTGTGCAACTTCTTGAATATCTCAGTGGACCTGATCAGTTCTTCATCTTCGCCATGAGGGCCCTACAATGAATAATGTTAGAGATTTTCTGTAGTGTATGTCCCAGTTTCAGCGAGGCTTGGTGTTAGATATGAGTGTTTTTCTTCGTCAAAACCTGAAACTTTCTTTACTGCTTGCACAACTCTCTGGAAGTTAGCAGGTTTAACAGCCTCCTCTAGGTTATGTACTGAGAATTCTGTGCGCAGACATAACAACAAACGTCCCACTTCACGGAGCTTCTGTCGCATATATTCATACTTTGTAGGGTCTTGTCCGTGTTTGTTATAGAGTGATTGGGCAAACTGAATAATAGAGAAATCATTTCGCACAGCTGAGGCAACCTCATCTTGTTTCATGACACTAAGGAGCTTCCACACTCCACTTGAGATCTGCTGACAGAATGCAGTTTCGTGAGCTACAGCCATGCCCAGTACTTTGGTTCTCCCAGGTTCTTTATCCAAATCTTCGTTTTCTGGCTTACAGGGGCATCTGCGGACATGTCTCCAAAGCTCCTTACGAATGTACATCCCTTGACAGTGCATACAGTGAATAAACTTTCCTGCCAGTGCTTTACCCTTTGGTTTCCTCTTCGCTTTCAACGGTCCTGTTCCACCCTGTAAAACTGTTGTGTTATGTTTAAAATTTCCCTTATTCCTCATTTTTCTAATAATATCTTACGCTCTTTTGAATGCTCAGGAGAGAAAATGCATGTACAATTTCAGCATGTGTCTTGTGTGTTTTCAAGTATGGAAATTTTGCTTTGTGGCTTACCACAAACATAACAGTAATTTTCTTTACTCATAGTCAGATGTGTTGATTTTTGTTCATGAAGCTTAGCTTCATCCTCTGGCTTTTCCTTTGAGTCTTTGATAGAATTTACTGAAACAGATGTTTCAGCAGCATTAGGATCTTCAAGAGGTGGCCAACATTTTGATGTGCTGGGCACAACTGGGATGCTTGTGTCTGACCCATAAGATGTTCCAACATCAGGTAGTACTGGATTTACTTGAACCTGTTTAGCTTTCGACTGACTAGGCATAAAGGGGATGCTTGCATCTGTATCATCATCATCAGCATCATCATTTTGTGACTCCGAGTCTGGTATGTAGTCCTTGTCGGACATGTTCTCGTCGTCATCTGATATTTGATCCAGTTCTGAATCTGGTACATCATCCTTATCTGACAGCAGTTCATCCCTGGAACATTTAGAAAACTGTTCCTCCTGAAATGATGAGAAAGCAAATTATTTTATGGTGTGGGACAGTTTAAGAGTTCAACAAACCTTAAGTGGATACTCACCTGTGAAGGATCTTGGAAATTTGTAATACGTCTGAGGCAGGATTTATGCCAGACCCCGAACAAACTGTAACATATTTTGAGTATATTTATTTTAACACTGTGGGTCTATTTAAATTGTTCTCCTGTAATAGCACTGCAGTGATCTGGAATACATAAAAAGCAACACACTGTTTAAGAGATACTTAATTGATGTGCATGTTTGCAAATCCAAGTGGAATAGAAAGCTGGACTCAGGAAAACCTCATGCATGACACCCTCACAGATCTTGTCACTGCCAATGAGGCAAAATGTAACATCTTTAAGTAATCTGAACAATATGCCACACTGTGCAATCCATCTCCCGCTGACAAAGCGAGGTAGCAGTGTTCAATTTCATCATGAAACTATTTTACTCATCGGAAAACTCAACAAAATACAGTGGTGTGAAAAAGTGTTTGCCCCTTCCTGATTTCTTATTTTTTTGCATGTTTGTCACACTTAAACGTTTCGGATCATCAAACAAATTTAAATGTTAGTCAAAGATAACACAAGTAAACACAAAATGCAGTTTTTAAATAAAGGTTGTTATTATTAAGGGAAAACAAAATCCAAACCTACATGGCCCTGTTTGAAAAAGTAATTGCCCCACCTGTTAAAACATAACTTAACTGTGGTTTATCACACCTGAGTTCAATTTCTCTAGCCACACCCAGGCCTGATTACTGCCACACCTGTTCTCAATCAAGAAATCACTTAAATAGGACCTGCCTGATAAGGTGAAGTAGACCAAAAGATCTTCAAAAGCTAGACATCATGCCGAGATTCAAAGAAATTCAGGAACAAATAAGAAAGAAAGTAAGTGAGATCCGTCAGTCTGGAAAAAGGTTATAAAGCCATTTCTAAAGCTTTGGGACTCCAGCGAACCACAGTAAGAGCCATTATCCACAAATGGCGAAAACATGGAACAGTGGCGAACCTTCCCAGGAGTGGCCGGCCGACCAAAAATTACCCCAAGAGCGCAGCGACGACTCATCCAAGAAGTCACAAATGACCCCACAACAACATCCAAACAACTGCAGGCCTCACTTGCCTCAGTTAAGGTCAGTGTTCATGACTCCACCATAAGAAAGACTGGGCAAAAATGGCCTGCATGGCAGAGCTCCAAGACGAAAACCACTGCTGAGCAAAAAGAACATGCCAGAAAAATTCCTGATTATCCCCAAGACTCTTGAGAAAATACTCTGTGGACTGACGAGACAAACATTGAACCTTCTGGAAGGTGTGTGTCCTGTTACATCTGGCATAAAAGTAACATCGCATTTCAGAAAAAGAACATCATACCAACAGTAAAATATGGTGGTGGTAGTGTGATGGTCTGGGGTTGTTTTGCTGCTTCAGGACCTGGAAGACTTGCTGTGATTAATGGAACCATGAATTCTGCAGTCTACCAAAAACTCCTGAAGGGGAATGTCCGCCATCTGTTCGTGACCTCAAGCTGAAGCGAACTTGGGTTCTGCAGCAGGACAATGATCCAAAACACACCAGCTAGTCCACCTCTGAATAGCTGAAGAAGAACAAAATGAAGACTTTGGAGTGGCCTAGTCAATGTCCTGACCTGAATCCTATTGAGATGCTGTGGCATAACGTTAAAAGGCAGTTCATGCTCGAAAACTCTCCAATGTGGCTGAATTACAACAATTCTGCAAAGATGAGTGGGCCAAAATTCCTCCACAGCGCTGTAAAAGACTCATTGCAAGTTATCGCAAACGCTTGATTGCAGTTGTTGCTGCTAAGGGTGGCCCAACCAGTTATTAGGTTTAGGGGGCAATCACTTTTTCACACAGGGCCATGTAGGTTTGGATTTTTTCCCTTAATAATAACAACCTTCATTTAAAATCTGCATTTTGTGTTTACTTGTGTTATCTTTGACTAATATTTAAATTTGTTTGATGATCTGAAACATTTAAGTGACAAACATGCAAAAAAATAAGAAATCAGGAAGGGGGCAAACACTTTCACACCACTGTAGCTGGTATAATAGCCTATGCTGTGTACCAAGGATAATTTTTCATAGGTGTTTTTTATAGAGTGTAATCATACAGCATATATATCTACCTACTGTCATTTAACACACTCTGTACCAATTCACTAAATATATCTCACCTCTGCATTCATAGCCAAGCCACTTGAAGGAGGATACAGGTCCCACACATTGAACACACTTGTCCAAGGAGGATACTGTTGCGCACACCAGGCGATGTTTTTACACTGTTGACAAAATTTTATTGTAACATTTATTTGGTCCAGACAAAAGATATCGGTAATGCTTTAGATTACAGCCTGCAATGTACTGCTTAATTACACCGGAGTTATGGTGTCATCTTTTGTACTAACAATCATTTGTGTACCAGTACAGTATGTACCAATACATATATGTAGGTACTGGGAAACAAGATGTGTTTCCCAGTTATGGAATAAGGGGGTAACAATTTGAGATCTCACAAAGAACTTACACTGTAGATGTTCTTGACTACTGGGTACCTATTCTGTTATTACAGGGTTTGTATGACCCACTGAGCAATGTTTGGGAGGAAGGCAATTTACAGTACATGCATGGTAGTTCTACCCTTGTTAGATTAAGTTACAGGGTAACTACAGGGTAATAAAGCTAACCTGCTCACAGGATGATGAGTGGCAGGGCTGGACTTGAACCTAGGTCTCCCGCATAAAACAGCTGAGCTCTATCCTTGAGCCTTTAATTCAGACATAGATTTTGAACATGTATATAACAGAAACTATATGGCCACAATAACCACCAAACTAATTCCTGGATCAGTAGACCTGTGCACCAAAAGGACAATGGTGCATTTTTTTTTGCAGTGCTTGTTAATGAATTCAAAAATGTAGAATTTGATATTAAGGTAATTTTGAAATAAAATCACATCAAATTTATTAAGTGACGCAGTCACTCCAGTCCAGATTTTTGCTCAGTTTTATGATCATACTGTACCCTATAGTAATAGTAATAGAGTAGGTACCCAGAAGTTAAATAATAACTTAATTACAGGGTACAGTATGACCATAAAACTAAGCAAAAATCTGCTGGACGTTTCAGGGTAGATTGAGTGCTGACTTCTGCATCACTTAATAAATCTGATGTGATTTTATTTCAAAATGACTTTATTACCAACAAACAGACAAACTTAAAAAACCCGCTAATTATCACCCAGTAAAATGTTTTATCTGCCAGTCACCATTGTTGTTTGGTGTGCAGATTTGGTGGTTATTATGGCCATATAGTCTGGGTTATGTACATGTTCAAAATCTCTACCTGATTTGATGGTTCAAGGATAGAGCTCAGCTCTTTTATGTGGGAGACCCTGGTTTAAGTCCCAGCCCTGCCACTCATCGTACCTGTGAGCGGGTTAGCTTTATTACGCTGTAGTTACTCTGTAACTAAATGTAACAAGGGGAGAACTATCACTGCATATACAAACCCTGTAATAACAGAATAGGTACCAGTAGTTACAAAATAACTTCAGTATAAGTTCTTTGTAAGATCCCAAATCGTTACTCCCTTATTTCATAACTTCATATCTTGTTCCCAGTACCTACATATATGTATTGGTACATACTGTACTGGTACACCGTTAGTACAAAAGATGACACCGTAATCAGTACATTACGCTGCATGTTGCAGATTGTAATCTAAAGCGTTACCAAGATATCAACATGTAAATGTGAAATATCTTGCTGCTCACTGAGTGAGTCCTAAATACAAATCCATTTAAATTCAATATCAACGTGACATTCAATGTACCTTTCCACTGTTGACAACTGGATCCATTTGACTTGGACTGGGAAACCGATTCTGGTTATTCTCAGTGGTCATCTACAATAGAAAACAAGAGCAGACAGGTTAAAAATTACCGCAGTGTTCAGTGTCTATTTGTTGGCTTTCTTTTAGATGTTGAGTCAGGATTGAAGATACTATGCTGTACTTAAGCATGCACACCTATAGTACTTTGCAAAGTGCTGCAATAATTAATGGCATAT
The DNA here is from genome assembly GCF_020085105.1 of Siniperca chuatsi. Lineage (NCBI taxonomy): Eukaryota > Metazoa > Chordata > Actinopteri > Centrarchiformes > Sinipercidae > Siniperca > Siniperca chuatsi. The sequence continues at coordinate 11,871,687 of NC_058064.1, forward strand.
CATTTTAAACAGCGACAATGCACATGCATATCTAAGCTACGTGCAGCAGGTCAACATAAAACCTGGAAAAAAGTTCAACAATGCAATCCAATAGTGTGCAAATAAAACTTATTTTGCGGAATTTTCATTTCCAAATAAGTGGTTTAGATTACAGGGGTGGGCTGGGTGAAAAAAAAATTGAAGATTTTTTTCAAGCCTGATTCATTGTTTTAATTTATCGTTTGTCTAAAAAAAATCCAAAAAAGACTAAAACATCTATATTTTTAGACCTACACGTGTAAAACAAAGACGATAAAAGCCTGAACCACTTGAGTTGTCATTGTTCTGAGTATTTAAAACATGGCTATCCCATACATCAATGTCAGTGCCAGACCAAACAAAGTAGAATGCCTTCACTGTTCAACTCCTATACCTACACTTCTTGTAGCCAGAGAAACAAAGCCAGAACCAGCTAGCCAGTAAATACACAATATTTTACTGGCACAATAAATTCTGGTTTTTAACCTGTAAAATGTAATTAAACAACTCAAACATGTAAAATTAAGCTACAGAAATAAATAAAACTATTCTTAAAAACTAAAGTGATGTCGCTCACTACTTTACCTGGAGATCATGTTTTTATTGTTCACTGCTTGACACACATATACACTCAGATATTATTCTAAATTAAACTCAAAAGCGTGTTATGAGAATGTCCTTACATACCATTGTCCATATAAACCATATCACACTCAGGTGACTGCAGACACACACACAGTACCAATGAAACATGTTGGTAGATTTAACGTTTTGCAACAAGTAACATCATTAAGCAGCACATTGGATCTAATTTACCTTTCCAACCCTGTTGGGTGGACCAAGCACTGGACTTGACTGATTCAGGTCGCTCGCAGCCGTCTGAACTGTTGCTCTCAGCCGTCATCTGTAGCAGATAAGGCACAGAGGAAAGGCACAATGAATGGACAGGTACTGGGAATGCACCACTACAGAGGACATTTGAGGTTTGAATAGAAGAAACCATCCTACTGTTGACAAAAAGCATGAGAGGATAACTTTGCTTTAAATCTCACTGGATAATTCTCTAAGATATAGATAATCAATGCAAAATATTCCTGAAATTCTGTCTTTTATGAAGATATACCTCTTCAATATCTTCGGTTGTTGATGGGGATTTGTGGCTCCCTGAATCTTGCAGAGGAATTACCTCATCGAGATCCTGCAAAAAGGAAAAACAAAAGATAGTATCATAAATATCTTAAAGACAGGATGTTCCCCATGTAACATTATGTTAAAGGTATCATGGTTGGGTTAGCCTAACCCCACCTGGAGACAGGACCCTATAAACTATAGGGCCCTCCCAAGTCATATTTGGGTGGATCACTTCTTTTACACACATACACTCAGATATTATACTGACGTACACTTTGAAAAGCATGTTATGAGAATGTCCTTACATACCATTGTCCATATAAACCATATCACACTCAGGTGACTGCAGACACACACACAGTACCAATGAAACATGTTGGTAGATTTAACGTTTTGCAACAAGTAACATCATTAAGCAGCACATTGGATCTAATTTACCTTTCCAACCCTGTTGGGTGGACCAAGCACTGGACTTGACTGATTCAGGTCGCTCGCAGCCGTCTGAATCCGGTTGCTCTCAGCCGTCATCTGTAGCAGATAAGGCACAGAGGAAAGGCACAATGAATGGACAGGTACTGGGAATGCACCACTACAGAGGACATTTGAGGTTTGAATAGAAGAAACCATCCTACTGTTGACAAAAAGCATGAGAGGATAACTTTGCTTTGAATCTCACTGGATAATTCTCTGAGATATAGATAATCAATGCAAAATATTCCTGAAATTCTGTCTTTTATGAAGATATACCTCTTCAATATCTTCGGTTGTTGATGGGGATTTGTGGCCCTGAATCTTGCAGAGGAATTACCTCATCGAGATCCTGCAAAAAGGAAAAACAAAAGATAGTATCATAAATATCTTAAAGACAGGATGTTCCCCATGTAACATTATGTTAAAGGTATCATGGTTGGGTTAGCCTAACCCCACCTGGAGACAGGACCCTATAAACTATAGGGCCCTCCCAAGTCATATTTGGGTGGATCACTTCTTTTACACACATACACTCAGATATTATACTGACGTACACTTTGAAAAGCGTGTTATGAGAATGTCCTTACATACCATTGTCCATATAAACCATATCACACTCAGGTGACTGCAGACACACACACAGTACCAATGAAACATGTTGGTAGATTTAACGTTTTGCAACAAGTAACATCATTAAGCAGCACATTGGATCTAATTTACCTTTCCAACCCTGTTGGGTGGACCAAGCACTGGACTTGACTGATTCAGGTCGCTCGCAGCCGTCTGAATCGGTTGCTCTCAGCCGTCATCTGTAGCAGATAAGGCACAGAGGAAAGGCACAATGAATGGACAGGTACTGGGAATGCACCACTACAGAGGACATTTGAGGTTTGAATAGAAGAAACCATCCTACTGTTGACAAAAAGCATGAGAGGATAACTTTGCTTTGAATCTCACTGGATAATTCTCTGAGATATAGATAATCAATGCAAAATATTCCTGAAATTCTGTCTTTTATGAAGATATACCTCTTCAATATCTTCGGTTGTTGATGGGGGATTTGTGGCCCCTGAATCTTGCAGAGGAATTACCTCATCGAGATCCTGCAAAAAAGGAAAAACAAAAAGATAGTATCATAAATATCTTAAAGACAGGATGTTCCCCATGTAACATTATGTTAAAGGTATCATGGTTGGGTTAGCCTAACCCCACCTGGAGACAGGACCCTATAAACTATAGGGCCCTCCCAAGTCATATTTGGGTGGATCACTTCTTTTACACACATACACTCAGATATTATACTGACGTACACTTTGAAAAGCATGTTATGAGAATGTCCTTACATACCATTGTCCATATAAACCATATCACACTCAGGTGACTGCAGACACACACACAGTACCAATGAAACATGTTGGTAGATTTAACGTTTTGCAACAAGTAACATCATTAAGCAGCACATTGGATCTAATTTACCTTTCCAACCCTGTTGGGTGGACCAAGCACTGGACTTGACTGATTCAGGTCGCCGCAGCCGTCTGAATCCGGTTGCTCTCAGCCGTCATCTGTAGCAGATAAGGCACAGAGGAAAGGCACAATGAATGGACAGGTACTGGGAATGCACCACTACAGAGGACATTTGAGGTTTGAATAGAAGAAACCATCCTACTGTTGACAAAAAGCATGAGAGGATAACTTTGCTTTGAATCTCACTGGATAATTCTCTGAGATATAGATAATCAATGCAAAATATTCCTGAAATTCTGTCTTTTATGAAGATATACCTCTTCAATATCTTCGGTTGTTGATGGGGGATTTGTGGCCCCTGAATCTTGCAGAGGAATTACCTCATCGAGATCCTGCAAAAAAGGAAAAACAAAAAGATAGTATCATAAATATCTTAAAGACAGGATGTTCCCCATGTAACATTATGTTAAAGGTATCATGGTTGGGTTAGCCTAACCACACCTGGAGACAGGACCCTATAAACTATAGGGCCCTCCCAAGTCATATTTGGGTGGATCACTTCTTTACACACATACACTCAGATATTATACTGACGTACACTTTGAAAAGCGTGTTATGAGAATGTCCTTACATACCATTGTCCATATAAACCATATCACACTCAGGTGACTGCAGACACACACACAGTACCAATGAAACATGTTGGTAGATTTAACGTTTTGCAACAAGTAACATCATTAAGCAGCACATTGGATCTAATTTACCTTTCCAACCCTGTTGGGTGGACCAAGCACTGGACTTGACTGATTCAGGTCGCCGCAGCCGCCTGAATCCGGTTGCTCTCAGCCGTCATCTGTAGCAGATAAGGCACAGAGGAAAGGCACAATGAATGGACAGGTACTGGGAATGCACCACTACAGAGGACATTTGAGGTTTGAATAGAAGAAACCATCCTACTGTTGACAAAAAGCATGAGAGGATAACTTTGCTTTAAATCTCACTGGATAATTCTCTAAGATATAGATAATCAATGCAAAATATTCCTGAAATTCTGTCTTTTATGAAGATATACCTCTTCAATATCTTCGGTTGTTGATGGGGGATTTGTGGCCCCTGAATCTTGCAGAGGAATTACCTCATCGAGATCCTGCAAAAAAGGAAAAACAAAAAGATAGTATCATAAATATCTTAAAGACAGGATGTTCCCCATGTAACATTATGTTAAAGGTATCATGGTTGGGTTAGCCTAACCCCACCTGGAGACAGGACCCTATAAACTATAGGGCCCTCCCAAGTCATATTTGGGTGGATCACTTCTTTTACACACATACACTCAGATATTATACTGACGTACACTTTGAAAAGCATGTTATGAGAATGTCCTTACATACCATTGTCCATATAAACCATATCACACTCAGGTGACTGCAGACACACACACAGTACCAATGAAACATGTTGGTAGATTTAACGTTTTGCAACAAGTAACATCATTAAGCAGCACATTGGATCTAATTTACCTTTCCAACCCTGTTGGGTGGACCAAGCACTGGACTTGACTGATTCAGGTCGCCGCAGCCGCCTGAATCCGGTTGCTCTCAGCCGTCATCTGTAGCAGATAAGGCACAGAGGAAAGGCACAATGAATGGACAGGTACTGGGAATGCACCACTACAGAGGACATTTGAGGTTTGAATAGAAGAAACCATCCTACTGTTGACAAAAAGCATGAGAGGATAACTTTGCTTTAAATCTCACTGGATAATTCTCTAAGATATAGATAATCAATGCAAAATATTCCTGAAATTCTGTCTTTTATGAAGATATACCTCTTCAATATCTTCGGTTGTTGATGGGGATTTGTGGCCCTGAATCTTGCAGAGGAATTACCTCATCGAGATCCTGCAAAAAGGAAAAACAAAAGATAGTATCATAAATATCTTAAAGACAGGATGTTCCCCATGTAACATTATGTTAAAGGTATCATGGTTGGGTTAGCCTAACCCCCACCTGGAGACAGGACCCTATAAACTATAGGGCCCTCCCAAGTCATATTTGGGTGGATCACTTCTTTTACACACATACACTCAGATATTATACTGACGTACACTTTGAAAAGCATGTTATGAGAATGTCCTTACATACCATTGTCCATATAAACCATATCACACTCAGGTGACTGCAGACACACACACAGTACCAATGAAACATGTTGGTAGATTTAACGTTTTGCAACAAGTAACATCATTAAGCAGCACATTGGATCTAATTTACCTTTCCAACCCTGTTGGGTGGACCAAGCACTGGACTTGACTGATTCAGGTCGCTCGCAGCCGTCTGAATCCGGTTGCTCTCAGCCGTCATCTGTAGCAGATAAGGCACAGAGGAAAGGCACAATGAATGGACAGGTACTGGGAATGCACCACTACAGAGGACATTTGAGGTTTGAATAGAAGAAACCATCCTACTGTTGACAAAAAGCATGAGAGGATAACTTTGCTTTGAATCTCACTGGATAATTCTCTGAGATATAGATAATCAATGCAAAATATTCCTGAAATTCTGTCTTTTATGAAGATATACCTCTTCAATATCTTCGGTTGTTGATGGGGATTTAGGGCTCTGAATCTTGCAGAGGAATTACCTCATCAAGATCCTGCAAAAAGGAAAAACAAAAAGATAGTATCATAAATATCTTAAAGACAGGATGTTCCCCATGTAACATTATGCTAAAGGTATCATGGTTGTGTTTTGTTTGAAAACTTTCCACTCTGAAACTGTTCTTTAGTCACTTGACAGGCCTAATGACTACAGTCTGTAGACCATGAACAGTAAAATCTTCTAAGTTATGTTGACTGATGAATTCAGCATTTGATTAATTCATCGTTTATCTACAGTCAACTCACTTGCTAGAATGATGGCACTCCACCTGGAAGTGGTGACTGTAAGCTTTTGTCTGAGACTTCATGCCTTTGTAGTTCTTAGATTTGCTATGATTCATTTTAAATAAGATTTTGTCTTGCATTCCATATTACTACAAGAGACTGGGTCCCCATCTATCAGAAATTCTATTTTTTATGAAGACATACCATACCAAATTGTGGATTGTAGAAAGGTAATTTGTGGCTAGCCTCATTACCAAAGGGTTGAACCAGTCAATGGCTTATAATAGCACAGGATAATTAACAGGGTCTCCATCCACCAGATGTAAATATACAAACCGCTATACACACTGTATCTCTGTTATGTGTATGTGGCAGTTTAGTTGTGTTCATCAAAAATCAGAACACTGTACATTTTCTTCACCTTAAAATCATCAAACCCTTTCATGGTTATTATAACAGAAAAAAATGTACCAGTGGAAAACTAGGAAATTAGAGAAACAGATTAGATGTAAACATATAGTTTAACTAAGATGAAATCACTTCTTGACCCTCATGTAGGCATATAGAAAAGAAAATTGGAACTATGGACCTGACTGAAGTTTTACTAGGAACAAACTACTAGCGAATTGTCAATCGACTGAAGATTAAATTTAAGAAGGAAAAGTTCAATTTGCCAACACCAACTGTCCACAGGTAGCTTCAAACCTTTTATACAAAATCAAACAACACATATCACTTACCTTATCAAAGCTTGTGAGCAGGCCACTTGATGCACCTGCAGACACCTTTTGAGTGCTCGTATAAGGCTCTGATGTGGGTGGTCCATCAGTCTCACAACGTAAAATTTTGACCACCTTGCATCTCCACGGCCAGTCTGAGTCACCATAATTATATGTTATCTCCTCTCCTGGACTTATGTCTCGTACTGCAAACAAACACAGATGGGGCTTCCCTTGCACAGTGAAGTACTTCATCTTGGCATTAGGGTTTATGTGGTCGTCATTTACAAGTCTTCCAAGTGACCCATCCTCTTTGCTGCATCAACACTACAAAAACACAAGTAACACTTAATTTCAAACCAGTCAATTTATATACTTAGGTAGTGTAAATTAGAATATGTTCAGCAAACCAAAAGCAACATGTCATTTAATTATGATTAGACTATGTATTGACATATAATACGCACCACCACAGTTTTCCATTAAAATGGAACTCGAACATGAACACCTTAAGGTGGTCATGGTAAAGTCTTTGTCTCCTCTCACATTCTTGCTTGCTTATTAGTTCGCCTCTATATTCCAACAGAAAGTCTCCTTTTTCAAATTGAACAGAGGTGAAGATGCCACGACCTAGTTCATACACAAATAACAAATAAGTGACAAAAGACATATTTTAAAGTTGAATTATGATTTAACAATCAGAAGATTTGACTTACCTTTGAAGGAATTGATGTACTTGATGTCAAGTCCCACTTTGTCCCTTTCAGTAGTAACATAAAATTTTGCATCTTCCTTTGGATTAATGCGTCTTCGCCTTTGCATGTTTCACTAGCAGGTGTCAAAAGCCAGAATTACCAAAGATGATTGTCAGGATTATTATGTTAATTTTTAGGACAAGCATGAAAACAAAAGTCTATAGCTGTGAAAACCTGTAACATACGTGCAACATCTGGTTGTCAGATATTGCACCACTGACATTTTATTTAACACTGCTTTACAAATTAATGTTTTATCAACAACAATTAACTCATTACATATGCAAAAGGAGCAATATGGCCCTCCCTCCTCCTCCTAATAAAAGTTTGCAAAACGGTAGGCAAACAGGTTTACATTTCAAGAACACATTGAAAGGAATATGTCTGTATTTTGCACGTTTCACTCCCCAAAAGTGTAGCAACACCTATATACCAGAGAGATACGCTGGTGGGAGTCTGCATATGATGTAGATATTAACAGGAAGGGGATAACATTTGCAGTCATGTTGAGCTGTGCTGGACCACATTCAGATGAACGGCATCCTGCCTCCCTCTGCTTTAACGTTACATGTTTTCTGACAATTTACCAAATTAACCACAACAACTCTCCAAGTAACTTAAACCAACTCCACCGAAACTCTTGTAGGCTTCATGACCCATGCTTACCGTCCAAGAGAAACACACAGACAGGTCCATAGCCAGGAAAAGATTTTAACTGAGGTCCGCTAGCAGCCGTGGGTTTTATTCAGGAGACATTTTTAGATGCATACTTAATCTGTCTGATTCTCTGTAACATCATTCTCAGTCTCTGCATCTCCTCTTCCTTCTCACACTCACTTCATCTACCACTTTAGCCTACTTCAATGATAATTTACCACTAATAACAATATAAGCATGTTAGTAGCATTAATTGATTATATATTGTATGATGTGACAGTAATGGGAGTCACATTGTGTTTCTGGTTTCAAGGCCCTTTAAATTTTGATTTTGATTTTACAAATTGAAATTATTACATTAACAAGAACCAGGGCTTGGGATGTTATTACTGTGGTGTTTCTGACATCCGATTAGTTTTTCCCTGTTTTATTATTATAAATAATAAATTTATAAACTAACAACAAGTAACTAACTAGTCAAAGAGCTAAGCCAGATATAACGATGTAAAACAACACGGCAGTGAGACCCACCTCAACTTGTTCAGTCTAAAAAATTTTTTTTTAAAAATCAACCAACCGATTCAACCAACAATCATAGCCTGATCTTTGGAAAATAGTCTAAACCATGACATTCACAGAGGGCTCAGTTAGCGGACTCTGGCGTGCTGGTTGCTATAGAAACCGTGCTCACAATTCAGACCTGCTCCTCTCCACTGCTAACTAACATTAACTAAATGAAACTTAAAGATCACATTAACAGTAAATGCTGTTTACTGAAATAACATTGACTAATACACTCTAGACACTACGCCAAGTACCCGTTGTTTTTTTCCCCTCACGTTTTGTACATTGATCATCATTGATCGGCTGGTTATCTGAATACCATTTAATGTCGTCTTTCATTTTTATGGACGCTAGCAGACCTACACCCTCTGTGTCACGTTTATGAATGCATGAAAGTTACTCACTCATAACGACGCTATCTCTCCCAACCTTCCTGTGTCACTGACAGCATCCCACGCAAAACTGAATATCCAGGAGGCACATAAAATTGATGTCACTACAAAAATCGATTTCATCTACAAAAACAACAAAAAGATTAGTCCAGAGGTGGACACAGCCATGTAAGAGCCATGGGGAGTGAAACGTGCAAAATACAGACATAACTCCATGGGAGTTAATTTAGATAAACCACCAGTAGTTAACTTAGTACAGGCCAGGGAAACCAAATGTGTTATCCCAACAGCACCGTTACAGTATAATACATCATCTTCCTTCGTTTTTTCCAAAAGGCAAACCTGAGCTACTAGCTAACTTTATAGGTCCTCCTGTCCCCATCTGTAATCTCTGCAGGAACGCAGTACAGACATGCACGATTAACGTGAGGCTTAACGAGCGCATAGCCACAGGTTGGCTTGGCCTAGCTAGCTTACCACAAGCAAACAAACCAACTGTGATATATCAAATATTCCCTTGCTTGTTTTTTTCCCTTTTCAATGCAAAATAGTTGGTTTTAATTAGTTGCTTCTGTCCTCTTCTCCACCTGTCCACTAGCAAAGAGTGAAGGCATTAGCATTCCCTATGTAGCCTAACGCTTAAAGAGCAGGGCCCAAACGTAGCTCAGCTACCATGTGCAAAGAAAACTAACAACTGTTCTGCTTGACACTGCCCTTAAATATAAAAAAGTATACCTACATGTCTCACCTTGCTTCTCTTTTCTGAAAAGCAAACATGAGTTGCTAATTAGCTGCCTCACACTGTGCAGGCTAAACTGAAGCTACTGCAACTAGCTCTCATATCGGACTTTATTTTCGTCTAAATAGGCATGAAATTGCATTTAACATCAAAAACACATTACTTATAAGTTACCGTTACTTGCAAAAACTAAACACTATATTTACAAAGCAGCTATATACTGCTTACCTGCATGTGTTTAATCCTCTGGTACATCCATTGGGCCTTGCTGCTGCTGCTTTCCACCTTTAATTTTTAAAGCGCGGACGTCTGCGTGGACCTTGGAGTTGACTGCCTATGGGTACCGCCCACATGCATGCCAGCCAATCACAAGGAAGCCCGCCAAATTCGCTCGTGTGTATCGAAAATGTGTATGAAAGTGCAATATAGCCACCATCTGTAGGGTGCGCTGTTCTATACACTGGAATACACTCAAAATCAGGTCAAGTGGTAAATAAGGACTTTCAAAGAAAAAGAGAAAATATGTTATTTAGACACTAACGAATGCATTTACACTTTCGAATTATGGGGACTATGGCATAGTCCGCCTATTACCCTTAGGTCCGCGGAGCCCAGGTAAGTAGTCAGGTGCATTGTCCATCTATACCATATAAACAAACACACACACACACACACACACACACACACACACACACACACACACAAACCCACCCAACACTGCTTAGCACAAACAGCAGGGAGACGACAGTGAATAGTGACCCTCTCTCTCTACCACACACACACACACACACGCACGCACACAGGCGCACACACACACACACACACACACACACACACACACACACACTTAGTCTTTCAGCACAAACACTTTACACAGAGTTGTACAATGAGCGCTCTGTGATGGAGGGAAGCCTATGTCTGCATTGTACTGCAGTGCTTTGTCTCTGACCATCATCACACATCTTTCTCTCTCTCCATCTCTCTGTGTGGCTCTATCCTTCCTGCTATACTGTAGGCTCCAGGCAAGGAGTGCCTCAGTCCCCAGAGTCCTATATCAGGAGAGTTATGAGCTTGAAACGCACTACATTTGCTGAAATTGTACATAAAAAGGCTGAGACAGTGTGCATTATTTTTGCTGGACGATGAGGGAATTAAGGAAGCACACGCGTCGTAAAATAGTGTCCAGAAAGACAAGAGTTTCAAAAATTCTGAAATGTTAGAACTTGTAAAATATGTGTTCAGATAGAGTTATCTGTGTTCACATCACAACCAATTACAATGAGCGGTCTTTTTGCATCATTCCTCTCTTTCCTTTGTCATCCACCTCTCTTTCTGATATCTATGTTCACATCGAAATGGCTGACAATGAACTCTTTCTTTCCCTCCATCTTCACTCTCTTTCTTCTCTGTGTGTTATCTACCACTCTGAATCAATGTTCACATCACATCACATGACCACACATGCTCTCTGTTGCCTCCCCTGTCTGTCTCCATCCATCTGTCTCTCTCCCTGTGGCAACTAACAAGGAAATAACTGAAGCCATGAAGCTTATTGTTGTGATGTATTATTAGATAATGTGGTAAATGACTTTGATTGGCCATTGAACATGTGATAATTCAGATTCATAGATTAAAACAAGTGTTTAGTGCTGATATTCAACAACCAAGACAAAAACTATACATTATTTTTTATTTTAATTCAGTGTTAATAAATGTTTGACAAACAATTTAAAATTAAATCAAACAAAAAAAAAAATTCAGATTATTAATGCAGTTTTCATCTATCATGGTATAGGGTGATTAAATATACTCACCACGTACAAAAAACATCACTACAAACCTTTTAGTTCATGTAAGACATGGAAAAGCACCACTAAACTGGAATTACTGGGGATTTTCCGCAGTGTCTGTGACTGGCAGCCCTGGCTAATGAGGTATCTGGTTCCTCCATACTGCATGTGAGTTTTTAAAAAGCGCTGTGTGAAGGGATTTTTTGAAATCACTGTACCCTACTGTGTGTGTTCATGCATGTGAGACAGACAGGCAGAAGAGAAAATGGTTTTCTGGATGCTCTCGTGTGTGTGTGTTTTTTTTTGGTTTGTTGAGTTTGTGGTGAGTGCATCTGTGTCTGATATACTCAGTGCTATTCCAAATAACCTGGCACAGATGCTCAGTGTGTGTGTGTGTGAGAGTGAGTGTGTGTGTTGTTTACAGGTCTAAATATTCCTTTGTGTAAATGTATTTTATTCATGTATATGTACATGTTTGCAGATTGCACACTCATAGGTAATGCAGTTTAATTAATGAACCGATATACCTACTTAAGTTGTGTGTGATTGTGCACATTTATGTGTCTGTGTGTTTTACATGGTTCAGTAAATCCCTGCAGTCTCACTGCTCTGCTTTCCCCATGACAACAGTGAATCATTTTTCCTGTGGCTTATAGGGACACACATACACACACATAGCCACAATCCTTGTGTAAATAACAGTCTTTTTATGTGCATACTGTAGGAGGCTGAACAACCAAATAATCTTGTTCTCTGACACACAATTTAAATGCAACAATTTTGTCCTTGTACATGGATCTGAGATCTAAATGGTTTTTACAAGGTTGTGTGTGTGTGTGTGTCAGGATATGTGAATATGTTCCATTCTTATTCTTTCCATTCAGCTGACATCCACATGAAAGGGTTCTCATTCAATTTTTTTTTTAATTCATTCATTTTTTTTTACCTACTGAGAACATAAAAACAAAGTAAGTGAAATCGGAGAACCTTGTCAGATTAGCCTAAATGTCCAATATTGCTGTGTTAATATTATCCACAGATGATTCTAACTTCAAAAGCTTAACATTGCTGAGAGTAATGGTTTTATGACTAATCACACCTAACTTCTGTAGGAACCCGTAGTGTGCTTTGCATTTTAATTTGATTTTATGTGAAGGTTTCAGTTTGCTCAAATGGCACACACATTGTTTCTGCACAGAAGTCTAAAACTCAATCCAAAGGTGGTCCAATGATACAGTACTTAGTTAATAATAATCCAAATTTTGTGCATAGATCAGCAGAGCCCACATTCAACTTAGTGGCAATCAATGTTGCATGCAATTGTAGGAAGTATGTCGTTCATATAGTGCAGCTAAATGTAAAGCTGTGGTTGGACAATGTACTACGAAGTCTCTGAACTCTGAACTCTCTCCATGAACTTTGTGTCTTTTGATTTTGACACAATGAATTGTACAACAGGATAATGGTGCACATTCACAGTGCTGACAGTCTTTCCTTGTAGGCAATCATGATGTTACACTTAGTTGTACACATGAAAAATGAGGGATTTAATTGTGTGAAGAATGAAAAAAGAGAGCTTAAAAGAGAAGTGCAAACCTTACTTTATTTTGACACCTCTTTGTACCTTGCTAATCGCCATGCGTAGTCTCAATTAATAGTTCCCCCCAATTCCTCTGTTGAAAAGGGGGTTTTAGATGCTGTTAGACAATCCCCTAAGAACTTTGTTTTAAGCATACAGAGGCCTTGAGGTTGCATAGGTTTGGGTGGAGTGTTTTCCTTTGCAACACTTTGCAATCCATCGCATCGCAGTCATTGTTGACAATTTTATTATTTAATCGCAACCACAATTTTTTGCAACACTAACAAAGTGATTTAACAACAAACCACAGTTTTGGTGCTATGCTTGGATATTGCAGAAATAACCAAGTTAAAAACTTTGACAGTAAAAATTTTCAGATATGTTTAGTATGAACATTACATAATACACATAATTTGACTGGCATTAAGATTCCCTCAAAATATGCACATTGCATTAATTTAATATGACCAACATATATACAGTTGCTCCTGCAGCACTGATGCAAGCCAGATACATTAGTCATAATCTTTAGTGGGTTAAAATACAGCAGTATATGGTGCAACAGTTTACCCATTATTCAACTCCACACTATCAGTGGTGGGGGGAGAAAGTGATTAGATTGTGTATGATCCTGGACTACACTGGGTAGAAATGTATACATATAATCAATAATCATAGTAAATTGAAATTGTGAAGCAACTATGTAATGATGGCAGACCTCTTCTGCCTCTATAACAGCTGGCATGGATGTGGACTACAGACTAATGCTGGCCCAGAGGGAGGACAGACACTGAGGTCGCACAGAGGGCACAGAAAGAAAAGTGTGTTATGTGTGTGTGTGTGAGAAGAGAGAGAGAGAGAGAGAGAGAGAGAGAGAGAGAGAGAGAGAGAGAGAGAGAGAGAATGTACATAGATGAATGACTAATATTATGAAAGTGAGACACTGAGTTAAAGTATGACCTCTATCTGGACATGTTGCAGATAGTTAGATAGCTAGCTACCTGGCTAAAAAGCTAGCTAGATCACCATACATTAAGATGGGGCTGAATGGAAATGACTCATTTTAGTATGGCTTTTGAAAACCGCACATGCTATTTGGGATGCACATACAAACGAACATACATTTTGCAGGGCCACACGCTCACTTGTGCATCCTCAGACTGCCTCTTAAAGCCACACACACACAAACCACACACAGAGCCTGCAGCAATACTAGGTCAAGCTGTCTGTGCGTCATTAAAAATGGATAACCGTTTGACTTGCTGAGCTGGTGTGTGTCTCTATGTGTGTGTTGCTATGAAGTGGTTTTTATTGTCCTGCCACTGAGGAAATAAGAAAGTCCCTCATTCCCTGATCCATTTTGGGTGAATCATTGGCAGGTATGAACAGGAGATTAGACTAATGTGTGGGTGTGTGTGAACATGTGTGTCTGTGGGTGCGCATGATGATGCTTTGAAGTGTGTGTGTGTGGTGGTGATGAGGTGTGTGTGTGTATGTTTGGATTAGACTAATCTGTTCAAACGGTGAGTTAAAGGTAGAGGTGGAAGGAAACCTGATAATTAAACAGAGATGGAGGATGAGCAGTGACTATAAAACCATCAGTTTTTGCAAATGGGGCAAAGATGAAAAGAGCCTCCAAATGCTGTATATTCCACATAGTTGGCTAGGGATGTCAAAAACTAAGACTACTGTCACAAAGTGCCATTAGATGCCAATGAACATTATGAGAAGAGAAGCCGAAGAGAAGCAGTGTAAGTAAACTTTTTACACATACCAATGGGATTGTGAACTTCTTGTTAATCCTTTTGGTGCATAATAAACGTACTTTGATTATCAGGAAGCTTTTAAAAGCAATTCAAAAATCCAACATTGGCATCATGGCCGTGGTCCAAGGGGGTCAGGCCCCTCCAGTTTGCAACCCCTCCATGGACTGTAAAAAAACACACATTTTCATATTATATGTTTTACACTTTACTTACAGTGGAAAAAATCCTGGTTGGTTATTTCTGTAATTTGAAGCTGTTAAAGCTGAATTTGACAATTGCTGCAGTGGCTTTTGTTTGCTTTTGTTTGCACGTCAGTCACAGTGGATATGACGAAGCAGTTTTTACTGAGTTGGCTAACATTCTGTTTATTCTCGTCGTTTGCATAAAGTAGTTGTGTGCTAAGCACTCTTATATGTACCAGCTATAAACTGGATTTTATTGTATTGTACTCACACATTGGCCCTCCTATTACCCCCAGGTTCCATTTGTTCTGGTGCCAGCCGAGCAAAGATGGCATGTTCTTCCCAGGCACAAGCTCAAACAGCCATTTCCCCTCAGTATGTCTGGCACTGAACAAAGTGCTAGTTTTTTTCTTTGAGTGGCTTTTAATGTTTCTGATTATCCAAATTATATCAGTATGGGCTGTGACAATGCATTAAAAACACACGATTTTGCAATAAGCATCAAAATTATGTTCAGACTTTTAATTGGACCTCCATGGTGTTTTTTAATGAACATTGTTTGTATTTCCCGCCACAATAATTCATTTTTGACTACAGGACTGAAAAACAGTATTGTGTTTGTCTCAGAAATAAATAATTGAATGTTAAGCTATGATGGTTTCTCACTGGTGCTAAGGCCCAGGGTTTAAAACTGTTTTTACTTGTTTAAGTACCATTATAGTGGATGACAGCACAAACACAAATATGTAATTTAAATCAATCCCAAATCTTGAATCACGCTCACACTCATGTTTGCCGTCATTCCAATTTCTGTCATCTTTCCTACTGCCTAAAAGAGGAAAAATATCTTAAAAACAAACTAGCAGGAAAAAAGGAAGTAAAGAGAGAAATAAAATGAGCAAGATGCGAGTAGAGAGACACAGACAGTGAAAACTAGAAGCCGGTAAATCCCATTCGAAGCCAAACAGTGTCTGCAGGCAGTGGTAGGGTCATGGATCCCTCAGCTAAATTTAAATCAAACATAGATGTATTCGGGTAGAAATCAGTGCCCAAATCAGAACGAGAAACTGCAGCACACACACTGGACTGAAAGGATGTGGGCGTGAGGTATCGAGAGGCTGAAATAGGCAAAAAAAAAAAAAAAAAAAAAAAATCAGAGCAAGGCAGAGAAAAGGGAGAAGGATAGAGATTTCTCTTCTTTCTGTCATAACAGTTTTGATGCATCTAGACCTATGAAATCTTATGACAGCGCTCTGAAGAAAAATAACCATGCATCATCATGATCTAAGAGAAAATCAATCAAGCAGACGATGAGACAATCGCTCATGACTTTCAAAAAATACAGGCTTATGGGAAGTACAACCATTTTTGTTTGTTAAAAAGCAAAAAGTCTGACATGATATAAAGTTATATAAACAGTTGACAAAACAAAGTTTGGAGCTTAGTAAGCCTTTGTATTTTTTTCGCAGAGTACTCACAACAATGTTGAAGATTTTGCACTTGCTAACACAATGCATTAGGTTTTTGTTTTAATGCGAACTGAGCAAAATTGTCATCACGAGTATAAAGAAAGAGAAACAGCACCAAACAGCAGACAAACTATAAACTCCTAAACCTGAGCTTTACAATATTAAGCCATGCACAATGTCTAGGCTCTAGAACTGGCACATGTAAATTAAATGCAACCATAATTAATCTTATTAATTAAACCTGCGTTTGACAAGTCAAAATGTCTCTGTGAAAAAGGTCTGTCTTAAAGGATAGGTTCACATTTTTTTAAGTTTGTTTTAAAACAATACTCACATGCCCATATGTACACTGAAAAAGTTTTTGGTCTCTGTAATCGTTCCTCCTGTCCATACTGGCTGTGAAGAAATCCCTTCCTAAAGTGATTCAGTGTAAGTGATGAAGGACACAATCCACAGTAGTTTAAATATTCAACCAGTGCTAACATGAGGCTGTGTGTCACGGTCCCCTTGCCACAGCTTAGCAGGGAAACAGTGTCTGTGGAAGCACAAAGAGGGAATTTCACACATAAAAGTTCGTAACTTTGGAAGATGCCCACTTTATTTGTGTAATTTGTTTGCAGGGGCCTCATATTAACTTCAGCTGAACTTTAGAATGCAGTTTTACACAGAGGACACTCACATTCTTTGCAGCCAGTATGGACAGAAGGAACGATTACAGCAATCAATAACCTTTTGAATGTAAATACGGCATGTCAGTCCTGATTCAAAAAATGTGAACCTATCCTTTAAGGCAACATTTTTCCTAATGCAGCCCAGCACCTCTGATCCAAATAAGGTCTTAATGCTGATTGGCAGAACAGTGGAAACAGATCTAGCTGTTCAGAGCTAGCTTGGAAATGCAACCCTGTTAATTGGATCAGTGCAGTTTCATTCCACCTTGTTTCATTCCTTCATTCCAACCCAGAGGTGGAGAATTGGGTGTAGAACTTAATTTGATGGCAAGTCTTGAAATATTCTTTTAACAGTCCTTTTTTAAGATTGAGGTACTATTATTTTACTGTGTGGACATTGCAAATTACAGAGATGTAATAATTTATCAAATCATGGCAAAATATCAGATTGAGATTACGTATCTTTTCATCTGCTCTTTTTACAAATATGGGTTATGAGGTTAAAAAAAGTTGAATAGAGTGATTAAGGAAGTGTTGTTGCTGGGAGGAAGGAAACACATTTAACATGTTTGTCAGTCCTCAAGGATACACAGTGTGTTTTGGTGAGTAACTGAAAGTAAACATAACTGCTTACAAGGAAACTCCACAGAGCACCTGGTGGTCTGAGACAGGATTTGAATCCCTGTCTCTGGAGTGAAAGTTGAAAATGTTATCTATCCCTCCTCACTTTTTGCCATACTATCAATCCTGGGTATGTGCTGAATGTTGGCACTGGACAATGCATGGCACTAAAACCTGCATAGCCTGGAGCCATGTGTAATTTTCTGTCCTCTCAGGTAGATTCTGGCCCAGATCAGCATGTGGTAAATCTTGAGATATATTGAAATACAATGCAGCCACTTTACACAGTCCACATCTCAGTTAGACAATCTTCTTACGTTTGTGACCGCTATGGATTTAGTGAAGGGATATCAGTTAAGCATCAAGGATTCACCGCATCAGTGCACATCACAAAACCAGTAAGTACTGTGCGTATATTTTATGCATTCAGTGCATTTTACTTTCATGCTGTAGTCTGCCCAACCTAACCTTTCGTGACACACCTTAGGAATATTCAACCAGTAAGTTTGTCCTGTGACCCCGAGCATGTGAAATGTCAGGCAGCGACAACTGATTTAGGTGGGACGCAGGCGGGCGGACAGCCAGCACGGCAGGAAGGCAGACACACTTTGTCCAAGGCACTGACATTTTGGGGAAGAGAATGTGAAATATTGGCTGACATTTGTACAATGGGAGTGTGTGTATGTGTACGTGTGTCCTTGTGGGTGTGTGCATGTGAAGACAGTTGTGGGAGACACAAGCCTGGGAGCAATGAAGAAGAAAGAGCGAGGAGGGAGAAGATACAGCAAACTAGATTTGAGACATAAACATCCTGCTGTCTGAAAGATGTAGCCGTCGTCCCACTTAGGACACTTGTGCTGGACAATTTAAGAGCTTTAAGAGCCATCTTCATGGTCCACTGACTGTTAGTAAACCTAGGCAATATTAATGGGACTTACAATGTGTCTCCACAGTAATACACGATAGATCAGTGTGTTCTAGAGTATTGCTCTGAATAATACAATGTCTGTTTGGTTGACTCAGTGGTTCCCAACCTATTTGGCTTGTGACCTCTTAAAATAAAGTGTATGCTTGCCCTTCGTTACAGGTTATGGCCTTAGTGTGGACATGAGTTTTCCTTCACCTATTGTTTCATGAAAATATCCAGGAATTCATCCGGAAAAAAAGGAAAAATTGTAGAAAGGTCAGAACACATAAACAGAATTTTGTGCAACAGAAATATTTCTTTTCCCTTTCTTATCCCTTTAATTGTCTTGTGTCTCTTGATTGGTCTTGACCCCCTCGCTGAGAACAACTGGATTAAGGGGTTAGTGTACTGAGACTGAAATTGAAAGGAATAGTTCGACCTATTTGCTTTCCTGCATATACTGATACTGCTCTCATGTCTGTCCATCAAATATGAAGCTACTGCCAGCAGCCAGTTAGCTTAGCATAGAATAAAGACTGGCAGCAGGAGGAAACAGCTAGCCTGGCTCTGTCCAAAGGTTAAAAAAATCAGCCTACCAGCACCTCTGAAGCTCACTCATTAACACCTTATATCTCATTTGTTTAGTTCATACAAAATGCAGGACTATTTGTTGGCCAGGGGCAGTGACTTCCTGGAGTCTCATTGTCACTGTGAGGTTGCCAGGCAACCAGCGGAGTTGGTTTAATGGTGCGTTCCATTTGGACTGGAAAATCAGAATTTCCAAGTTCCCAGTCGGAAATTTCAACTGGAACGCCCCGTGAAGTTTGATTTTCTTTCTTGAATTTAAAACTAAATGTCTTTTTTCAAATAAGATGTCAAAACCATCAACTTATCTAAAAGCTCTTTATTGCAGCCCTGTCGTAGATACATTACAACTAAGCACATCTTTTGCTCCCTTAATACACTTTATTCTGAGTCCACTTTGTCGATTCTGTTACTCTAGTGTTCAGGTTTTCTAGCATACATTTTCCAGCAGCAAAACATTGCAGAAAATCCAGTAGCATTTAACAAGTGAATTTCAGATTTCTGTTAACTTATAGACAACTTGTGCACATACTGTGTATAACCATTCATATTACTATTTCTAGTGGACTTCTTGTATTGTTATTATAAAATAATAAATACAGAAATTTGAATAACACTTGTGAGTGAGTAATATAGTATAATAACACTTTTGAAATAAATAAAAGATTTATTTTCTGTGATAAGTTCTTTCTTTTCAGACAAAGAATACATAGGGCCTGTTGATTCTGTTAATAAAAAAAGTTTTGGATAAAATCTGGGACATTTCTGATTAGACTGTCATCACCTGATTACACTTTTGATTATAACTAAGGCTATTGTACCCTGTACCCTGAATAAAAATAGAAATCCAGTCTCTGGGCACTTCTGGTAATATTGACAGCCATTCAGCCTGACCAATAAAAATCACTGTCATTTGCATTATTACTGCACCATCACTTCTGTAATGACGCCAGCAGATGTCAATAAAGATTGTCATGTCAGAGGACATCCATATTGCCTCGGATGAATCACCCTCAGACTGTGACAAATGTAAGAAAACCCCCTCTTCAACAAGAGAGAAGAGGGTCACGATCGCCTTACAAGGGAACAGAGCATTACATTCCCCTTCTTATAGAAATTACATGCGGACAAAGGATGCATAAACGTGGCTCTGTCAAAGGAACAGCTCAAAATATCGAGTTTTCTGATACATTTTAGTTTTTAGTGGATTAAAAAGCACTTATCCAAATTGAGGTCGGTCATTACTTGTCCTGTGATGCATGACACTGCATATAGCACATTGCAATACAGTATAGTGCTGCAGGGGCGCTGCAAGGCATTCTGGGATGTATCTGCAAACAACAAGCAGGTTTTTTCTCCAACGCCTGCAATCTGAAAAGCCTCGAGGTAATGTTCTGGTATAACCTGATAAAATGTATTATTATGTAAAAAGACTGAAGTGGAGTATTTGAGTGACAACACTAATGCATGACAATAGTAATGATACAATTGTTAATATGAGAAACCAGTGAAATACAAAACCAGCTTTACAATGAATAGAAAACTGTCAAAACCCTGAAGGCTGTGCTGGAATCAGAACAGGGACAGTTGAACAGGGCAGTCAAGGACTCCATCCAATCCAATGTAACCCTCCAACCATGACTGCAACACAAAGTGACAAAAAAACAAAACAGAAACAACACAGTACAGTGCAGCAGACTATTGCATTGCAGTGAAATACAGTGAGTCTGTCAGTGGTACAGACAGTGTTTTGGGATTTTTTCCTTCATACCTTTTGGAAGGTTAGCCTTTCTTTAAGAGATGTGTGTGTGTGTGTCTGAGAGAGAGCAAGAGAGAGTGAGAGAAATAAGGGTAGGATAATATGGAAGAAGAAGAGAGAGGAAATCTTATGGGGAGGAGAGAGAAAGCAAGGAAGAGAGGTAATGCTAAGGTACCCTGCTGTTTTCTCTCTGGCTAGAGGGCACAGCTACATTTCCTCTCTGTATGATTCTTTTCATCACACACACACACACACACACACACACACACACACACACACACACACACACACACACACACACATAAACACACAGAGGCTTTGAACAGTGGTTCCCTGGAAGCTACAGTAACCTGAATTATTGACTGTAAATGTACATGATGGAGAAATACTACTGAGTTTTCATTCTGTAACTGAAGTAAATCTTAGTCAGGATAAAAAAGAGTGACAGTACAAGTTATGAGTTTTTCGAGTATGCCACTTATATGTCTATGCAGGTAACCGTCATATCCAGGTTTCTGGAAAGTGGATAAGCCCTTATCGTCACTATGAGCGACCTCTTATCACATTACATATAGTCATTTGATTTGTTAATGTAAAAACATTGATTATAGCAGCTTTAAAACCAGCATATGACAGTAGTGTGCATGTAAATTTGCCGTCCTTTTGTGATTCAAGTTGAATTTAACTACAAAAACTGTTCTACTTACTTAAGATGCAAAGAAATGCATCAGAACTACAAAAATTCATGTTCAGAGACTTACAAATACTGAATTCTACCCCCTTTTCACAATCCTTCCCTTGTCCCCTCCCGCCGGCGCAACAATGCAGTTAGTCCCTCCATCAGCTGCTGTCTCCCCAGGAGGACCCTGTCTGCCACAGCTTGCAGCTGAGTGGAACAATCATGCAGTCACACCTCAGGAACAGAAGGGGCCCACTCCCTCTGTTACAAACCCATCTTTCCAATTGGAGGCGTCCTCGTGATGCAGCGGGTTACAGCACAGAATGCATTTTCACAAGGTTGAGGATTTGAATCTGGCCTTGTCTCATTTGATTTCCTTCTTCTCTCACACTTGGAGACCATAACTGCTACATCAAAATGCCACTTTTGGTGAAATCCAAAGCTATGATTCATTTTGGTTCATGTGTATTAAAAACACTGACCTGCCTGATAGCAATATGTTAATTGATGCTCAGAAACTTATTTTCAGTGTGATATTGCAGACATCAACGGCCCAATGGTGACAGGGAGAGGAGCTATAATTACTGGTCAGAACTGCAAAATTTAAATGTCATAAATGCTTCACCAACCTGTCAGATTTTTAATTTGGATTGACGACGCATCATTAATTGGCTCAAGGTTTACCTGCATTATTAGTGAATCTTGACATGTTACGTTTCATTTGATTCTGTCTCTGTTTAATGGGTTTTTCAACTCCTATTCTTTGACTGTCTGCCTGCCTGATTAGCTGTCCATCAGCCTGTTTGTTCCTTTTCCTGCCTGTCTTTCTGTCTCTGTTGCTCTAAAATGCTTATCGTCTTATCCTCAGCTCCTTTTGAATATACTTCTACCTGCAGATTTGTATTCCTCTCCCTTTCTCTCCCTTTCTTTTTCTGTCTCTCCAGCAGCAGAATCTGCCCAAACAAGTCAGCCTCCCCCTTAGTCTTGATTTGTCTCGCTTTTGTCATTGTCAATTTTGTTTCTTTTCCATCACCCTTCTACCCTCATCTCTCTCTCCCTTTCTTCTCTTACCCCCAGCGAGTATGTGTGTACGTTAGTGTGTGTGTGTGTGTGTGTGTGACAGAGAAAGAGGCGACAATGTGTTTAGCCTTTCAGCCAGTCTAAAGCCAATCAATGGGAGCTTATCAGGATGTGCTGTGCTATGCTCTGCGACTGTCTGCAGCCGAATCCAGAGGCAGATAGGACTGAGCCGGGTCTGTCTGGGCTGGACTCAACAGGGGGTGGAAGAGGGAAGGCTTAACAAGTGTGTGTGTGGATGGGAGCATTCATGCGAATGTGTGTTTCTGGATGTCACAGAGAAGGATAGAGGGAAGTGTGTTTGTCTTTGTGTCAATCAGGCGGAACATGTGTGTGGACATTTGATGATCTGTAGTATGTGTGTGTGTATTTTTGAGTGAGACTCAGATAGATGGTGTGTGTGTTAGACAGAGCTGCAACTGCAGATGATTTTCATTATCGATTAATCCACTGATCATTTTCTCCAAATAATCGGCTTATTGTTTGGTCTATAAAACATCAGGAAATAGTGAAAAATGCTCGTCACCATTTCCTAGAGCCCAAGATGAGGTCTTTATATTGCTTTTTTTGTCTAACAGTCCAAACCCCAAAGATATTCAGTTTACTGTAATATAAAACAAGGAAAAGCAGCAAAAGTGTCAAGTTTAATAAGCTGGAACCATCAAATGTTCGGCATTTTTGCTTAAAAAATGTATTAAATGATGAATCCATTCTCAAAATATCAACTAATTAAATAAACAACCACATTCTCGTAGTGGATATACGCAGTTGTCAGTGATAACTGTTGTAGATTCACCACTCAAAATACATATTTTTGAAACAAATTGTTTTCAGAGAGAAATAGACAACAACAGCTTCTGGCAACTGTCAATGGCTGATTTTATCAGCTATAGCTAGCTAGCTAATTAAGCTAAGGTTAGCTCCATTAGTTGGTTGAAAACGCTATCTTCGCTTCGCTTCGCAAATTAACTGTTTGATGTTTCCAGCTGACTCATTTACATATGAGATCCCTGTAAAAGCAGTCTCAAATATTGATGGCTACAAACATTATACCATGCTAAAAGACTGAGGCTGAAGCTACATGTCCCAGCCAAAGCCAGCTGATGATCCATGTAGAAGCCATGGAAATAAAGTAACAGCACTGATCTTGTACTGCAGTGTAGAGCTAGTTAGTCCTAGTAGTATGATAGTAGTAGTAAGAAGAAGTAAGATCATTATTTTATTCTAACATAACCCTGGTTAACTGCTTAGCTTATATACTTAAAGACAGTTTTTAGATTTATGCTTTATTGTTCGTATTTTCAAACAGTATGTTTCACTGTCTCACAACGTTACAACAGTAGAGGCTTTTAGGTTGAGGACTAACCGATGTGTTTAGCAAACATTACGCTATCTCCAATGAGGAGTTTGGCTGGGGTTGCTTGAGTGTAAAGTTTCTCAAATCTAATAAAGAGCAGGATAGAGCTGCTAAACTCTTTGTATACAGAGAATCATTTTTACGAGAGCTCCACGCACACCGCTTCGACATGTGGAGAAATCCAAAGCGTGACAGATCTGCTGTACCTAGCTACAGTTGCTAAGCTATGATTGGACAATCACTGTTCAAGGGAGGGGTTTAGTGAATGGTCAATTGGGTGTGTACATGCACAAAAAGGGATGCAGTGATTATTGTGTGATTGGAAGAGAGAGAGAATGAATGAATGAATGTGTGTATGTGTGTGTAATTGTTCCACTTAGGCTTTGAGCCAACTAGCTAATTGTAAATCCAAACCATAATGCGTGCATTAGGTTAGGGTTCTTTCACATTCACATACACAAACACACAAATCATTTTCAATCCCTGCATTTTTACCACATTTCCCTCCTCCCCAAAACTAAAGTGTCTGCTTCTCCTGTGACTTTGCCATTACTATGGTAATCACCAAGGCAACAAGTTACCTTGGTGACTTTTTTGTTGTTTTGTGTGTTTCGCCCAATTGCCACAGCTTCCTGCTGTTAATTTCCAGAGCAGATTGAGGCAGATTGCTTGAGGCAATTATAAACGTTAGCAATAACGGAGACTGTCTCTTATCAGCATTTTGGATTTACCACCCTAATACATTTTATTAAAATTCAAAGTAATCACTTCAGAAAATTCACCTCTTGATGAAACTCAGATTTTCGGCAGAGTGGTGGCTCCCTCAGCATACTGACAACCAGACGAGACTAATTGGGGTGTCAATTAGGGCTCTGCCGCACCAGACGGCTCCTCTTCCCTCTCTAATTAAAACCTCCAACCGGGTAATTATTGGTAGAGATGGATATGTGGAGGGGTGGAAGGGGAAAAAGAGGCACACAAAGGGATGGATGGAGGGACTACAGGGGAAGGCAGGGAATGAGGGGAGGTGGTTAAAAGGATTTACGTAGTGGCAGAAAATGAGGAAGTGATGGACAGATGAAGGGAAAAATAGTTAAAAAGGATATGAGGAATTGGAGGTGTAAAAGAATGTGGATAAAATGAAAAGTGGTAAGGAGGAGATAAAGGGACCGTTACAGACAAACAGGGGGGCTGATGAAGGGAGGGAAGGATGGAGGGGGAGGTAGAGAGGAAGGGCGTGATAGAGGGAGGGGTGCAATTTGCTTGGATCTCAAAGGAAGGGCGATGGGGGTAGAGGAGGATGCAGAGGAAAAAGATCACTAGACTCTAATGATCAGTCTGCAGGCTTCACTGTGTGTGTGTGTGTGTGTGTGTGTGTGTGTGTGTGTGTGTGTAGGGGGTTGCCATAGCAATAAGTGTGCCTTGTTAGAAGGGGTCCATCAAGTAGTCAGCAGCAGGTGTCCATCTGTGGCCGTCCCACACACACAAATATCTATCAATCAATCTGTACATTTCTTATAAACCAATGAAAATACAGCTATAGAGGTAGAAGAAAAGGAAAGCACTGGTAAAAACACACTCCTTCCCAATCATCTAGACTCTCAGTACAGTGAGAGGGGGGCACAGTGAGAATCCACCGGTGTGCACTGGTGTGTGTGTGTGTGTGTAAGTTTATGAAAGCCAGCATTGCACACACTCCCCTAATCCCCTCTGTCACTGCAGGCAGGGACAACTGAGCTGGAACAGGAGCAGGTATGTGTGTGTGTGTGTGTGTGTGTGTGTGTATGTGTGTGTGTGTGTTTGTGTGCAGCACAGTTTCCATTCATCAGCTTTTCAGCCAATCAAATTAAACTAGTGGAATCAATAAAAGAAGACATTTGAAAAAAGTGGGAAAAGTTCTGAAATTGATTTTTAATAACACATTTACCATACTTTTACTGGAACCTGTACATTGATACTGTATGTAATCAAAACAAAGTTCCACTGTAGTTAGTCCAGATACCCTGCTGTGTGAACAGACTCAAGGCTGCTGATGCTGCCTCCATTTTTTTCAAACAGGTTTGATGGTGTCTCATGTACCACAGTTGATTACTAAACCATAGTTTGTTTGCCAGTGCCACCCTCTTTCCCTAGTTTTAGTTGCCTGACTTTAATTGTACCTTAACCACTCTGTAGTTGCCATGTATGAATATTGTAAGAATACATAGCTTTGCAATGAAAAACAGTGACTGATTGTAAAACAAACAGGTTTTGCAGAATTGTCCAATATCAGTGTTAACGTCTGGTGGTTGGGTTTGCATTTTTGGTTTTATTCCATACATTTATAATCTTTTTACTTCTTGTTTTGAGGAATTGAGAAACTGCTGATGTTTGCTTGCAAGCAAAGCAGTCTGGAAACACACCAAATTTGATTTAGTGTGGAGTATACTGCCAGCTTTGTATGAGTTTTTGTGTTCATTTCTTGTTTTAAGGAACCTTTGAGTTGATTCTGCTCACATTTGCAAGCTTCTTGATCTGGCGTGGACGCTATTAAAGAAACACACCTGAAATCATAGCATGCAAGTATTTGCAGGCAGCACAGTATTTGACAGCAGTGAAACATTAGTACACTGTTGCAAGACTCACCAAAATTTAAAACTGAAACATGCAATCACATCTTTATTCTAAATCATAGTTGAAGAGTCTATTTTGTTGTGTTTATGTATGATGTCTACACTGCCGACACATTTGAAACAAAGCTTGCAGAAAAAAAGTCAGCTTGACACACAAGTACCTCTTTTATTTCTCAACCACACATCCTATTATTCTGGTTGACTAGTTATTTGCTCCGAACTGCCCTTATCAGACAAGATCAGACCAGCCTTGTTATTTGACTCAACTCAGCAGTCATAACAAACGAAAAATATCTCCAATGCAGTTTTGCAGCGAGTTATAGTGACTATTAAAAGAAGAGTTCTCTGCTTTTTCTTGCAGTGGCACCTACCATCCAAAGCAGCCTTTTTCTGATCATTTTTTGTTGATCTGTTTTAGTCTTTGTGTAACCATGTTAGACTATGAGATATCTGATTCTCAAAACAGACCTGGAACAGCAATTAACTCTTGCTGGTTAGAATTGTTAAAACAGCCAATATACAACTGTTTGTATTACCAGCTACTGTATTCACTACATGAGCATTTGAAGATGTTACAGATCTTACAATTCCTTATAGACTCATGCACTATCACACACTGCTTTCACAGCAGTCCTTCAGTTCCTCAGTTGCATCCAATTTAATTAATTTAAGGGCACAATGCACCAAAGATGTAATGCAAAGATGCTGCAAAGTTCTTAATCAACCCATTCTGAGGCCTCAGAATGGGTTGATTAAGAACTTTGCAGCATATAAACCATAACAAACTTGATTTCCACTGTACACACAACATATTTTTAGTAAATAGCAACAGCTATTCTTCCTGGGCTCCACATAAAAGTACATACATTCAAATATTGGAGACACAAACTTTACTGGCCAATCTTGAACACAAGGAAAGAGTGTTAGAAAGATTACATGCAGCCATGCAGAGATATTTTTGAATGGTCTTTCATGCTTTTAGGTTGTAGTAACTCTTTTTTGTGTGTGTGTTGGGCCTCACCACATGTGGGGACAGCAGCCTAGTTGGAAAAGGTAAAAAGTGTTGTCTAAGGCCAGACAGTGAAACGGCGGCTGAGCCTCTCTTCCGCCCCGCTAAAGTCGACTGCTGCTTCCTGCTGCTGCCCTCAAGGGAACAGGTTTGCCGTGGAAACCGACAGGGCGGACCCGGCAACGTCAGGATCCAAGCCTGAGAGAAACTCCGCCGCATAACCTAACGGGATGATGCATTAACTTGCTACCAAAAGCGATCCCAAGTAAAAGGCTTGTGTCTTGGCAGAGATAGATTGTATGACTGTGTGTTATTTCATCTAAGCTTCATTGTCCTGAATTGTGCTTTGCTTATTTTGGAGAGTTACGGAACGCTGTGTTATAACAAGCCGGAATTAACAGGTGTGTTGCTTTAGCAAAGCTATTCTTATAACTTCAAAATAATAGGTTAGTCTAGGGATAGCATTGTTGGAATTGGATCACGGAATAACAACTGAACAAACTATGGACTGACAAATCACAGTTTAAACCTATTAAATCTAACCACTGAGTAGACTGCAGAGGGCCCAAAATATTTAGAACCCAATTGCAAGCACAGTTGTGGTTCAAAAATGATCTAGGGTCATTTTCGCTTTTCTGGACTGGAAAACAAATAAAAAAATCCAAGAGTATTTGGGGGAAAAAAATGGTTACAACAGTATTCTGTATTCTATGATTGCACAGACTAAGCATAATTTCAACCCTCCTATAAATAGCTCTCCATATCACTGAGCTGGAATGCCTTAAACAATAAATACAGTAGTTTGTCACAGTGTGAAGTTTTATATTAAGGCTCAAAGGCTAAGATGACTGTGGTGAGTAAAGTAATTACCTTGCAGAGATGAGTATGTGTAGTCTGACAGTGTAATTGTAACTCCTGGGACTCTTGCTGCCTGTGCGTGTGTGTGTGTGTGTGCGCACTGTGCTTTGTAATCTCGGTGTGCTTTCATGCATGAATGGCTACTTTATTGCGCATGCCTGTGTTTTTTCCCTCCTTGCCAGCAATGCAGTAAAGACACACAGTGGATGCTGCAGAAACCAAAGCCAAACATCAGTGTGTCAGAAAAAGGCTGGTTTGGAGCAAACATCAGTACTGATTTCCAGACATTGAAAAATACTCAAAGTCGGCAATGACAAAGCTGTCAGTATATCTTTCTATCTATTTTTTATCTCCAAGTGCTAAGCACTTTTATTGTATGCAAGAAAGTGGTGCTGAAATATGGAAAATGTCAGTATCTGATATGCTGATATTACCAGATGCACTGCATCAGTGACTGAAAGGGTGGATAACACTTGCCATTTTCACTCCCACCCACTCTATACGATCCTCTATACACTGCGTTTTATTTATCTTTAAGCATGGTTATTGCATTCATTGATTTCCTCAGACAATTCCCTCCAATGGTGAAGCAAAAAAGTTGTCTGACAGCATTGGAGGGCAGCACCTGCTAGCTGCTAATGCAACTGTTGGTGTGTTGTAGTTAAATGTAGAGATAATGAAGTAAACACTGAACTTGTGAAGCCACACTGCAGTCACTGACTTTTAGACACATTTGGTATATAAGATGTTGTACTTTTGGCCTTTTTAGGCACATCTTTTGCTGACATGATACTGTAGCTCACTGCTGTGAACTGACACGTAACTTCGACTAGCACATAGAGTGCATTTACTGATGTTGTACTTAAAGTTGTTCTAGGTGATTACTCTAATCACTTTTATGTTCAAGATGAAGTAGTTATTGGCTCATAAGCAATTAGAGTATCCAACAATGGCAGGTGGTGTGTTGTCGACTCATCAGGTGGAGCCCTGCTGCCAAAAGGCCTGTTTCACATCACTGTGAGTTGTCATAACAGGGAAAGCACAGGTGTAACTCATAACATTAATCATGACTCAGCTCTATTTAGGTGTTTCACTAAACCACACCACTGGAACAATGAAGGGCCCTACACTGAATGCAGTGGCATGTGTTTTGTCATTTCGTCTGTGCGAGAGGTATATTGAGACCCAATTTTGTCAATTCAGGGTTTCTACAGTCAGAACAAAACTTGATTGTCACTTACTTCTAAGAGGCTTTCCAGAATCTGTCCCTTTTGTCTTAAGAGGCTTCGTGCACAACCTAGTGAGCCTTTGATATAAAACCTGGGGATATTGGGGGAGTTTTTCCTCTGATCTCTTAATCTCAAATAGGACAGCCTAATTGGAGCTAAACCAGACAAAGCTCTCATAGTGTCTACCCTCTGAGCTAAACAAGGATAATCTGCTGAAGGAATGAGGATTTCAAGGTAGTTTATTTTAGTTATGCTTGTACAAATTGTCCATATACTTGACATGATTTAAAAGGGGTCACATTTATGTAATTGTTTTATATCATTAAAATGTAAAGGGCCCAGGCGCAATGAAGTGGCTAACATTTGGTAAGTCAGGCTCATTCTTTTATCAGTATTTATCAATAATAAATGATTCAGTGTTTATTTTAAATATTAAAATCACATATAAAACAACCACAACAAAACACAAGTTGTCAAACAAAAATGCAGGTGAAAAGTATTTAAACAAGCAACAAAACTCTTTTTAGTTCAGCCACATATATTTTTACTTACTTTTAGCAACTCTGGTGCAGCTCATTTTGCATTTTCTCCCCATTTTTCTCTTCATTTTCTATAACTGGCAGCATTTCCTGAGCTGTGCTGGTCAGGAAAGGATGTTATTTAATGTAAACTGCTGTGAACATTGTTTTCTGGCAGCAGGAAATGTAATTTTTTTGTTAAGACATAAAATTAAGGTGAAAATCTGTTCAAGCCACCTTGCTTCTTTTTCAGAAATCTTGGTATAACTTAGATTTTCTGGGTGTGAAAACAAAACAATAAGCCTTAAGCATAAACATACTAGTCACTTTTTTCCTTAAATGATGATTTGATATGTTTTCCCATGGCCTATTTTAGTTTGTTCTATCAATCAATTTGAAGAAGTGTTTTTGTTATTCAGTGTATATATCTCGTTTTGGGCTGAGGCTTCCCCTTTTTTGAAACTCCATCATAAGAATCCATCAAATCTTGGCTGAGTAGAAATTCAAATATCTCATAATGTCTGTACTGTGAGCCAAGTCATTATTGTCTGCTGAAGGGTTGCATATTCAACTTGCTTACTGGCCTTCCATAATTTGCAGCCAGAATTTAAATGTGGTATTGTGCCTTGCTGGTTGACTGAGACATGTTTAAACATCTTAAACTGAATTAGGCAAATATTCTTTCTATAAATAATACATAGGAGCACTTTGTAAAATGATGTGGTTACTTGTTTGAAACTCTTAAGCACTTTTCTTGCTTAAAGAAAACAAGATTTTAGGATTCACATTAGTTAAGGCAATCCAATCTACTGTATAAATAATGTATGTATGACAGAACAGAAAAAGAATACAGTAATGAATGAACTTAACTGAAGTCGAACTTAATTTTAAAATCAAAGTTAAATTTGAATTCTCACTTTTTGTGTAAGGAAATATAAACTATAATGATACTGCAGCTTTTGTGCGTATTTTTGTGATGCTAGGAGACGCGATGCTAGGACACGCACTGAAAACTGGTGCGCTACTGACTGAAACATGTCATATCCTTGATACTTTTTTTCAACAAGCACACATGCCATCTGTCCCTTTATAATATCCAACATTTGGGAGGACCCATCGTGCTGTTAAGTTTATATTCTTGGAAAGTGGAAGCTAGTTAGCTTAGCTTGCTAACATTAGCCCTGATTCCTACTAGATGATACTTTTCGTTCATATTATTTCAACAACTGCTGAGTCATCGGCAGCTCCCCCACACTCGCTGTGCTCGTCCTGCATTACGCAAAGGAGGGGGGCTGGCTAACATTAGCTGCCTCTCTTTCATGGGCCCAGTTGTGGTGACGGCAAATGACCAAAATGACCACACTATGAAAACTCACAGCAACGAGTAGTCCTGGAACCTCAGCACTCCACATGTTACTCCGTGATTCGAATCACGACACAGAGCAACGTGCAGAGTCACAGAGTAACGTAGGGAGTGAGATCCCTTACTTTTGCTTGCCGTTGATACATCTCCTCACTTGCTCTGAAAATTTCAACACCCAACAGAGACAACAGAGACAGTAGAGTGTCATCAGCATAACTTTGCTAATAAATGTCAGAGTGTATATTACCAGTCATGGTCAACATGTGTGTTTGCAGTGTACAAGATATGAAATGCAATGCCAGTAGGTCTTTACGTATATTTCATTTGACCATGATTCTTTCAGTCACTGTCCAACATGCCCTTTCTCCCCGCTGTGCTGACCTGCAGTTCAGCCTCGGCCCTGGAGGGCAAGGGAAGCGAAAAGACCTTTGAAGTGAAACGGATCCCCACCAGCCTCAGTGCTTTAACAAAGTTGCAGCTCAAAGCTCTGAGATGGAAAGAGACATGAGGTAAAGAAGGACTGATGGGTGGTGTGTGTGGGCATGTGTGCGTTGAGCTTGAGACATGAAAACTAAAGAGTCAAATGTGTATCAGAGAGATTTATGCATGATTGTGTGCCTTTCAGGTTTGGGGGTGAAGGTCCTTTGCTTCACTGCACACACACGCACACAGACAGGGATGCATACATCCACACACGCATGGGAATGGTGATGTGGAGATCCTTCATTGAGCATGTCTCAAGCTCAGCCAAGCATTTGGTTCTCCCAGTGACCTAGAAATGAATGACAAGGCAAACAAAAGCTACAATAGCCCACTCCCTTCCCTAAGGTTCATGAATTCTGTCATCAAGCAAACAATGTGTATCTGTAAGAAACAGGTCTTTGTGGTATGAAAAAATATTGGGCAATATTATATTCACACTGACATTTTTAAAAAAAGCACCAAATTTAAAAAAGCTCTGAGGGTCATGGAACCCACTGAAAACATTTCAGTCAAAAATAAAATATTAATAGTGCAGCTACCTGTGTTTTCAGCCAGTTCAATTCAATTTAAATTCATCTGGTGCTTGTACATGGAATAGTTTAAAGCTTTTTGCTCCCTGAAGAGGGCCAATGTTAAAGTATGTTGGAAATCTTTTGACTTACTGTGCTCAAGCCAACAAATTAATGCTTTTAACCTCTTTCTAACCCTGCACGCTCTCTTGCTGTATACTGGGTTATTTATTTATTTTATTTTATTCAATGATTTGGTCTAAACTACCCTCATTGGTTATACACTGGTGTTCATCACTACTGTTATATGCTGTATACATGAAATAAATGTGAAATAAATTTTTTTTAATGCAGAGTCCCAACTCCATCGTCAAGTTTGCTGATGACACAGTAGTGATAGGCCGGATCTAGTGCTGTGGAAAACATCCTAAGAGGGGGCATCACTAACTAAGATGGAAACTGCTCTGCTCAGGACCATAGAGCCCTATAGAGAGTGGTTCACTTGGCTGTTCTGTACGCTCACAGACAAACTGGCCGTCAGGATGGTGAATGCTGTCCTCTGACCTCTGTACTGTATATCGGCGTGGTCTAGCACATTGTCTTAAGCAAACCTTTGCACTACCCGGTGCACTGCATTTTTGTGACATATGTACATCTTACTTTTTGCATACATTGCATTTTACTACACATATTACTTGTGTATGTGATAAAAATAAACCTTTGAATGCTTGAAAAATGTCACGTAGCTCAGGAAACAATGTGGATTGAATGGCAAAGCTTTTCTTCTGTACATATATCAAACATGGAGGAAGAAATAATCAAACCTACCCAGCTATACCTGTGCTTCCTGAGAGCCACTGAAAGCTCCATGCATTGTAGATACTGAACTGGGATGCAGCCTGCTTTGAGTCGAGGTAACTTGAATATATCCTTGTCATGAGAGGCAGTTGTTATGTTGAATGGTATCCATAGCAACAAGAGTAATCAGGTGCCCCTGGAAATTAGGTGGATGTGCACACAAAGGTATGGTGATTATGACCCATGTATATTATTATATATTAATGGCTGTAGCACAGGCTTCTGTTATACATTTTCTCTTTAGGCTTTTCAGCTGGTGCTCTTCTGACATAACACACAGAGTCTCTTCATTGCTGAAGCAGCTGGTAGACAAAGTGTATTAATGGAATATGGTTAAAATTCAAATTCTCATAAAAATTAATGATGAATATTTTAAATAATGCTTAAAACACAACACTTTCCTTCCCACTCTAAAAACATCCATCTGAAAAATGCACATAACAGTGATAAAAAACATTCCATTAGTAAGTTTAGCAAATGACTAATACAACAAAAGTAAAGAAGATGATCTAATATTGCTCTTTGAAGTGCATTTTTTTCAGTTCAGGACCAGATTGAAGGGACAGGAAGAATGTATTTAGCTGAACAATGGAGACAATCGAAAGACACACTGCGCAGAATGACACAGCATGGCCTCTCTCTCACCCGTGTTAACTTACATCCAACTGACATGTCGACTCACAGAGACTGGAAATGAGCAGGAGATGAGGTTTCGACCCACTGAGTCACATCTCGACTGGTTCTGTCTTATACATAAACATGACCAGCAGCAAGTGTGTGTGTGTGTGTGTGAGACCTAATCCATCTTTGTGCATGCGCCCATCTGTGTAAGGGGTGTATCTGCACTGCACACTAAAGAATGAAGGTGTCTTAAATGCTTGTTTTGCATGAAATGTTTTATGGATCAAAAATTCATGTGTGAGCGTGGAAGTGAATGTTTTCACTTTTTTGCAATGTGAGATGTGTATTTTAGGAAAATTATGCAGTATAGCCTACATTTGGAAAATGTCATGTGTACATAAAACTAATCAACTGTAAACACACACACACATGCATGTTTGGTTCACTATCCCTGTGGGGGACAGTCATTGACATAATGCTTTCCCTAGCCCCTTACCCTAACCTTAACCTAATTGTAACCTGTACCTGCACAAGTCCCCATGGGTTAGTGTGCATTCAGGTTAAAGTCCCCACCGGGATATAAGAACATGAAACACACACACACACAAAGACACACACAGACACACACACAACAGTGTTTCTCTACTGAGCAGAGTTATAATAACCTGACATGTGGAGATTTTAGAAAAAGTATGTCAAAACAATATGATGATGGAGTTTTCTGTGCTCGTCAATGGTAATTAACGTTTTTCTGGTGTTTGTAGACAGAAAAACTAGTCTTCTTTGAAAAGAGCCTTTTGAGGTGGTTTGGGTACATGATCAGGAGGCCTCATGGACTCCCTCCCCTGTGGAGGTATTCCATGCACATACAACTTAGAGAAGACCTCAGGGCAGTGCCTGAGCACACTCCATATATCCCATCTGGCCTAGGAATGCCTTGGGATTCCCCAGGAGGAGGAAGGACATTATTTTAATGTACTTGTTCCTCAGTTTGATACGTGCATTTTCAGACATCTTGGTGGCGCAGTTACTAACTGAATAGCATCATTTTCATCTACCATATGCTTGGTGTTATTATTTTTCAAAACAATTTTCTTGCGCCTGCAAGGTTAAATTGTACGCATGAGATCTGTGATGAACAGCCATGCAAACAGTGGTTCACCTTTAAAGATTCTAATAGAAACACTGGCGGCCACACACAACTCTCTCATCTCTGACTAAATCCCATTCTACCCAATCTTCAGAAAAGTGAAATATTTATCTTGTCTTTTCCACAACGCTGAACAGTAGTTGACTTGTGTTGCTAAATTATGTATTTATTCAACACGAGTGGATGCATTTGAATGTTTTTTTGACCAGTCGGATCAAACTGCTGCCATTAAAATGTATGAGAGGGCAGGACAGAGCTCAGAGAAGAGAAATTAACGGATGGAGATGCAGGAGACAGAGAGGTATAGAAAGAGAGGAAGAGGGAGGATGAGAGAAAAATAGAGAGGGAGAGATATTATTGTGCAGTTCCCAATGGACAGTTTCCATATGTCTTTGCAATATAACACAATCTTCAAAATGAAAAGTCTCACTTAGTAAATACTGAAATGTAATATTGGTTGTGTGTGTGTTTGTGTGCATGCATGTATGTGCACACGCATGTGCGACTGCGACTGCTTAACAGTCTACATAATTGCATCTTTCTGTCAGTTTGTCTTTGCATGCATGTATGCCTGCAAGTACTTTGCTGAGTGTGTGTGTGTGGTTCACATGAAAGGAAGAGGCTGTTGCCTTGCTACATGACAAAGTTGGCTTTCCTTCTAACTGCTGACTTCTCCATTGCCACTAGTATTTCTACAAACAGATCAGTAGGATGAGCAGCAAGATAAGATATTGTGTATATATATATATATATAAAAAAAAAAAAAAAAACTTTGTCCTTCACCCCCGGGTGGTCTCGATCCTTCGAGCTCGGGTCCTCTACCAGAGGCCTGGGAGCTTGAGGGTTCTGCGCAGTATCTTTGCTGTTCCCAGTACTGCGCTCTTCTGGACCGAGATGTCTGGTGTTCTTCCAGGGATCTGCTGTAGCCACTCCTCCAGTTTGGGGTCACTGCCCCGAGTGCTCCGATGACCACGGGCACCACTGTTGCCTTCACCTTCCAGGCCTTCTCCAGCTCTTCTCTTAGCCCTTGGTACTTCTCTAGTTTCTCATGTTCCTTTTTCCTGATGTTGCCATCGCTTGGTATCGCCACATCAACCACAACGGCTTTCCTCTGTTGTTTGTCAACCACCACGATGTCAGGCTGGTTCGCCATTACCATTCTGTCAGTCTGGATCTGGAAGTCCCACAGGATCTTGGCTCGGTCATTCTCTACCACCTTTGGAGGTGTTTCCCACTTTGACCTCGGGGTTTCCAGTCCATACTCAGTGCAGATGTTCCTGTACACTATGCCAGCTACTTGGTTATGGCGCTCCATGTATGCTTTTCCTGCCAGCATCTTACACCCTGCAGTTATGTGCTGGATTGTCTCAGGGCCTCTTTGCACAGCCTACACCTTGGGTCTTGTCTGGTGCGGTAGATCTGGGCCTCTATTGCTCTGGTGCTCAGGGCATGCTCCTGTGCAGCCATGATGAGTGCCTCTGTGCTGTCCTTCAATCCAGCCCGCTCTAGCCATTGGTAGGACTTCTTGATATCAGCCACTTCAGTTATGTTCGGTGGTACATCCCATGTAGGGGTTTGTCCTCCCATGATGGTCCTTCCTCCAGCACGTCTTCCTCTGTTCCCCATTGCCTGAGACATTCCCTGAGCACGTCATCTGTTGGGGCCTTATCTTGGATGTACTTGTGGATCTTGGATGTTTCATCCTGGATAGTGGCTCTCACACTCACTAGTCCACGGCCGCCTTCCTTACGGCTAGCGTACAGTCTCAGGGTGCTGGATTTGGGATGGAACCCTCCATGCATGGTGAGGAGCTTTCGCGTCTTAACGTCTGTGGTCTGTATCTCCTCCTTTGGCCACCTTATTATTCCTGCAGGGTATCTGATCACTGGCAGGGCGTAGCTGTTTATTGCCTGGGCTTTGTTCTTGCCATTGAGCTGACTTCTTAGGACTTGCCTTACTCGTTGAAGGTATTTGGCCGTTGCCGTCTTCCTTGTTACCTCTTCGAGGTTGCCATTTGCCTGTGGTATTCCAAGGTACTTGTAACCATCCTCAATGTCTGCTATTGTTCCTTCTGGGAGTGAGACCCCTTCTGTGTGGACTACCTTCCCTCTCTTTGTCACCATTCGACTGCACTTCTCAAGCCCGAATGACATCCCAATGTCAGAGCTGTAGATCCTGGTGGTGTGGATCAGTGAGTCGATGTCCCGCTTCGCTCTTAGCATATAGCTTGATGTCATCCATGTAGAGGAGGTGACTGATGGTGGCCCCGTTCCTGAGTCGGTATCCATAGCCAGTCTTGTTGATTATTTGGCTGAGGGGTTCAGACCTATGCAGAACAGCAGTGGGGACAGAGCATCTCCTTGGTATATGCCACATTTGATGGATACTTGTGCAAGTGGCTTACCATTGGCCTCAAGGGTGGTTTTCCACAGCCTCATCGAGTTCGCAATGAAGTCCCTTAGAGTCCTGTTGATGTTGTACATCTCTAAGCATTCAGTGATCCATGTGTGCGGCATTGAGTCATATGCTTTCTTGTAATCAATCCAGGCAGTGCACAGGTTGGTGTGTCGGGCTCTGCAGTCTTGGGTGACTGTTCTGTCAACCAGGAGTTGGTGTTTGGCTCCTCTGGTTCCTCTGCCAATGCCCTTCTGTGCTTTGCTCATGTATTGATCCATGTGTCCACTTATCTTAGCCGCAATGATGCCTGACATGAGCTTCCATGTTGTGGAGAGACAGGTTATTGGCCGATAGTTGGATGGGACTGTACCCCTTTGCGGGATCCTTCAGGATCAGGATTGTGCGCCCTTCGGTAAGCCATTCAGGGTGCGTCCCATCTCTTAGCAGCTGGTTCATTTGTGCTGCTAGGCGCTCGTGGAGTGCAGTGAGCTTCTTTAGCCAGTAGGTGTGGATCCTGTCAGGGCCCGGTGCTGTCAGTTCTTCATACCTGAGACTCTTTCTTGGATGTCTGCCGCTGTGATGGTGACTGGATTCTGTTCAGGGAGGTTGCTGTGGTCCTTTCTCAGGGCTGCCAGCCACTGTGCATCGCTGTTGTGTGATGCCTCCCTTTCCCATATACTTTTCCAGTACTGCTCCGTTTCCAGCCTTGGTGGGTCTGCTCTGCTGTTATTACCCTGCCATTGAGCGTACACTTTCGCAGGTTGAGTTGCGAACAGCCGGTTTATTCTTCTGGCTTCATTATCTCTCGTGTATCTCTTTAGGCGGCTGGAGCCTTTGTTTGGCAGTTTCGAGTGCTTCAGGTATGGGCATCTGGTTGTACTTCTTGGGTACTTGCTTTCTCATTGCACCTCTCTCAGCCTCTGTCAGTTGGCTCACTTCTCTCCGGGCCTCCTTGATTTTTGCCTCCAACCTTCGTTTCCATGGTGGGTATTGTCTCTCATGGCTCCCATGGTTGCTCTGGCGTATATCAGCTCATTGGTTTCAGTGATGGTTGTGGTAGGGATCGCTCTCAATGCTGCATTCACATCTTCTAGGAGACTTTCTGATGGTACTTCACTTAGCCGTTGTAGTTGGCGTCGGGGTTGCCTTGTATTCATCCTCGCCATGATCTTATCTTTCAGGTCAGTTGCTGCCTCGTTCAGCGTGATTTCTCTTGGGGCTTCGTGCCCAATCTCTGGTTGGGGAGCTGCTGGATGCTCCCCTCTGACCTGTAGTCCTGGCTCCCCCTTGCCGTAGCATTTGTGTTGTACCTCGTCAATCTCAAGTTGTGATAGCAGTTGCCGCTTGTGGATGTTGGAACACTGAGCTACTAGTTGCTTCGCCGTAAGCCTCGATTGTGGGTTTGAAGTAACCATTCACCCCACATCCTGTGCATGTAACCCCTCTGACTAGGGTTACTGGAGTAGTAGCATTCCAACAGAGCCTTGTTATCGCATCTCGCCCATTTCCGTCTTGTTCCAGTAGCCCATTTGTCGTCTCGATGCCCTGGTTCCCCAACACCTGGACGCCAGACCTTGTTTGGCCGGGCGGCGTCTGAGCCGGCATGTCAATCATTTCATCGTCACTCATCATCATGAGGTAGGCAGCAGCGTGAAGGGTCTTGCCTAAGGACCCACACTGGATGATGGGTCATTGCTCATTGCGCCCGAGGGGATTCGAACCCTTGTTCCCCCGTGAGTGTCCCGTGGCCTATCAAATCGAGCTATCCAGCCTTTCCGCACTGGATGATGGTCATTGCTCAATGCGTCCCGAGGGGATTCGAACCCGTGTGAAAGTCCTGAGACTTACCAATTGAGCTATCCAGCCGCATATATATATATATATATATATATATATTTA
Source organism: Siniperca chuatsi (assembly GCF_020085105.1). Lineage (NCBI taxonomy): Eukaryota > Metazoa > Chordata > Actinopteri > Centrarchiformes > Sinipercidae > Siniperca > Siniperca chuatsi. The sequence goes on from NC_058064.1 coordinate 11,911,432, forward strand.
TAACATTTTTGAATTTCTGTTAACAGTTTTATGTTAAAAAAATTAAAATCAATATACATCTTCAAGTTAAGTTAAAATTTTGTAATACATGCAAGACATTCAAGACCTCAACATTTAGTGATGTTTCATAATTAATCAACACTTTGCATGCTAAATGCCCAAACTCTAAAAACATTGACACATTATCACCTTAAAAAGTCATATTTCTAGCCCACTGGTTAATGTAAATACAATACTCACTCTCTTTTTAGCTCTGTTTTGGTCTCCACCAACTCCAGAGGGCGATAGCTCACTCTTTATGTTCTGTTATGTTCATCAGCTAGTTTTACCTGCCATTTGGTGCTTGGCAAGTAGTGTAGAGTGGGTTTATCAGAGCTTTTTTGCTGAAAACAGCTGCCTGCTATGGCTGAAAATGAGAGTAATGAGACAAAACAATAAAGTTGTGGGCTGCAAAACCAAAACACTCTGGAACTGCAGAATTTTAACATAACACATATTCATTAATTCTGTTGTCAATACAAAACATATTGATTTAATACTATAATACCCCTACAATGAAACCTCAGAGTAGTGTAACTTAGTGTGATTTGTAACAAAGCTGTAGCTTGCACCCATAACATTCTAAAAGCTAGCATTATTTTCCTACATCACATTCATTATATTAGTTTCATTAGGTTACTAATGCATGGTTCCTTTTCAATGCAAGATACACAACAGAATAAGAAAAATGGGTGAAAGTTAAAAAGATGGTAACTTAAGTCCCTGGTTACCTAGCAACCATTCATAAAGCACAGCCAGAAAAACCTTAGCCCAGCGAGATTGCTTGGCTGGAACTTCCTGTTTTTAATGAATGCCCAGTTACACTTGGAAAAACAGAAAGGTGGGAGTGTGTCTGAACAAACACTAAAACCTGCAGCGAGAAGAGAAATCTCTGAACAGCAATCTCAAAATAGTCTTTATGTGCTTTTCCCTCTATGGATTGGAATTAATATCACAAATATATACCAGATTACACAAGCTATACGGGATGTTCAGTGGGACTGTGGAAAAAACAAAACAGTTCAGATGTGTTTTGATGTTGTGTCCAACCAAAAATACCATATGTACTCAGAAACCTATAGATAAATTCATGTTGTCAGCAACAGTGGTAGCCATCTTTCCCCTATCCTCAGTCTATTTTCCTTTAGCATCAGCCCCAGTTTATCCCCTTCTGATACACTGAGAACTCCAGGATCATGCTGCTTACTTTGTAAAAATTTGAATTTCTTTAAAAATCAGAGTGATCTCCTCTGCTAGCTATCTGTGGTAAAAATTGGACGACTGACTTAAGCATCAGATCAGATGATTTCTGACTCCATCCGCACCCAAAAATAAACTGTGTTTTGCTTACTGGAAGTAAAATGGTCAGTTACAGATTCAATACATGTAGTCACCTGCCATATCATTGATGTAACCCTATCCACTCTTTATCCCCATTTTGCTCGGCAGCAGCTGATGCTGACAATACTTAAATTCTGTCATTTTGCTGAAACCTTAGTGACTCATCATCAATCATTTTTTAATCCAATATGAAAATGGGGAAGAAATCAATGATTTATAGATATTTACTGGCAAAAAAGACAAAAACCAACAAACAAAAAGGGAAACTTTTCTTTTCTGTTTTCTACAAACAGAGATTGTAGTTTGTCTGCTTCATAATCCAAATTACAAGGGCATCAGTAAAACAAGACAGACAGTCTTCTCTTCTTCCTGCAAGCTTTTTATCTGTCATAGACACCAGGTGTCCATCAAACATTTATATGAGACACAGCTGTCCCAGCAATGTGAACAATGCAACCATGCTGCTGTACATTGTTGCGTCAATATAATCAAGGCCTAGAATTGGTCCTTCACAACCCAAAAATAGAAGCTCAATGAAAGAGATTAAAAAGTGACAGTGGAAAAAAGTGGATCGGAACTTCTCAGTGTTTGATCATGAAAAGACTTTGCTACAATAGGATGTTGAATTGGGGAAAAAGGCTTTTGAAGATAATCACATAATGAAACAACAAAAAGACAGATAAACAGCCACAAACAATGCAGCACACACACACACGCACACACACACACACACACAGTCGGGGCTGCAGACACTTAGCAAGTATGTCGCTGATTAGGCTGATTGAGCTGAGCGAGTGCACTGGCAGGAGGCCAACTGTTGGAAATTACAAAGATGAGTGGCACATGTCAGCTTCTTTTGGGACAGATGCCCCACGACACATACACACACACACACTCACACACACACGAGCGCACAATCACACACATGCAGTGCTTCTTCTTTGACAGGAGGGAGGAGATGGGGGAGAGAACAGATAAAAGCCTGAATTGTGGTGCATTTCAAAGCGAACAATTCCTCATTTTTCATCAGACGTTTCATAATTGGGCTTTCTCATTTTCTGTCCAAGATCTAAATGACAGATAGTTGGAGGATTTGGTTCAAAATGCAAAATGAGCAGTTGATTTGACAATAATGGACTAAAAATAAGACTTTGCCCAAATGCATTTCAAACTCTTAAAATAATGCTACAAGTGCTTGATTTGTCATCATTTGTGTGTGCCCAATTGAAGCTCTCAGGGCGTTAAATAAGATAAACCAAGTTCACCTTAGGTAGAACATATTTAAATCTGTGTTTGAAAATATTTTACACATATCTGTAAAGGTAAATGATGCTTTTCTCTGCTGTCTTTCTTCTAAATGTCATTAATCACAACACAAAAGTGCTGCTTTCAGAGACAAGACATCCTTCTTTTTTCTGACATCCTTCTTTTTTCTTCTTCTGGTCTGTTTCTTTCTCACTTGTTCACCATGTCTCTCCAACCCTCACTTTCTGTCTTGACATGACACAGAGTAAGAAAATAGAGAGAAAATGAAAGAGACCACCTCCTCACAACAGTGGGAGTGAGCGGCGTCCTCTGGGGGACAGAGCAAGACGTCTTTGGTGGTTGCGGAAGCTTTCTGGCATCTGCTCAGCGTTCCAACACGACAGCTAATTCTGTTACAGGAGGTATAAACAGTTCTGCTCTGTGTGCTTATCGCAAACACAGACCCAGGACATCGGCCGCTATCGTCATCGTTGTATAACACTTTGGATGCAACAGACAAAGAAAAGAGGGGAGGGAGGCAGAGAGAGAGAGAGAGAGAGGGTGTGTGGGATGTGTTGGAACAGAGCACAGTGATACATCGCTGATGAATATTTTAAAGGGTCCTCTGTTAAGTAAAATGAAGACACAGGAGGATCTTAAGGAAATCAGCACATGAGGACACCTTCTGAGACTTATTCCCAGGGAGGAACAGAGTGTTTTTCTCCATGTTTCGAAAGAAAATTTCACGTTTGTTTCTGTAGTTAAGCTTGTGCGCTTATTGCACTGTGAAACTGCATACCTCTTTCATACATTATAGAATTATCACATTATCTTTTACATGTTTAACCCTACACTTAATGACATTAAGACCATTGTTTCTAGTCCTTCTTTGTTATGACAGATGAAGTGGCAGACTTGTCTCTACACTGATGCGTAACTAAGTTTTGAGCGTAACTTTATTTACTGTCAGTGTCTAGATAGTTTGGATTTCCTTGCGAGGTTATAGCAGAGATGACATGACACAAGTTGGCAGGTCACCAAAACTGTCTCATGATTGCGTCACCTGTCAGTCCATGTGACTTTATGTCGGGTTGTTTTTAATACTGCAGAGTGAATCCTGAATAGACTGGACCTAAGAAGCAACAATGCATCATTTTCAGCTTTGGTCTGGAACAAGTGATGATAAACATCAGCTTCGAAAGATTTGTAATATTCAATGCACTACAAGCTTTCATAAAACGATATCAACTGATGTTCATGTCTTCATAGTGTGTAGTGATAACCAAAGTATCATGCATGATCACATACAATGCATCATTTATATTTAAAAATCCCATCCAGATAGTTTTAAGACGTAAAAAACACTCTGCTTTGAGTAATAATTTGTCTCATGTGTTTTTTCCACCAAAAAGTTTGATTACCTCATTATAAATTTTTTAAGTCCATGAAACTTGGAATATGCAAATGTAGTTCTTTTAAAAAATGTAACTGCTAAACACAAGATGTCTCCTACTTCACTGAAAAGTCAATTCTCAATATACTGTATGTGCAATGGTTCAAGTTTCCACATCGGACATGTTTAAGTTGCATACTTGACCACGATTGGCTTCCAAACTAGTTGTGATGTCAAAACTGTGATGCTTGTACATGCATGTATTAAACTTTAAGGTGAGCACAGAGAAACTTTCCTCCTTCAGCAGATGAAAACAGCCTTCTAGTGTCAAACTCCACATATACATGCTTCTGCACAGTGAAACTCAAACATCCAAGTAGCAATAAGCAAAACAATTTATTGTGTTTTGTGTATATCTTTTTTGGCACCTCTGGATTTGTTTAATATATTTTTCATACTTTGACCAGTCACTCATTTTCCTTTGATAATTAATGTTCTGAATGAAGTACATGAATTGGAGTTGTGTATTTTTTTGTTAATAAGTCAAAAGATGTACTAATACAGTCTACCAGTCATGGGAAGTACTCAGACTCTGAGAACAGTTGTATAATGTCCTCTGTGGTTCTGGAACAGCATGTGAGAAAATAATAATTTTCATACTGCAGCTATTGAGTTGCATTATGGGAATTGTAGGATCCAATGTTTTTGCAGCTTGACCCATACTAGAGACTAAAAGCCAGGATCTCTCGGCCTCTGCTGAATCGATTTTTTAAAAAATACGACTCTCCCAAGTCTCCCAACTTTATGGAATAGTAATATTAATTTGAGTAACATCAATTATATCCATGACAACAACCCTTTGGCATGGAGGCAAGGCTGGATTATTTCTTTGCTTTGAATATGCTGGAGGAGATCATTGAAAAGACGTATGTTTTAGTCAAATGAAACAATAAAATATTAAAGATGATGGCACTCTAACACTTAATTTTCCTTTGGTATATTTGCAGATATTCACAAAAACAGCCAATGACCTTAGTTCACACAATAAATCAACACAACAGTAATAGTACATTTAGGATTTTAATATCAGTTTTCAAGATAAAGTTCTTTAATAATCAAAGGGACAGTTTTTTGGCTATATAAAAAGCTATTCAGAAACCAGTGACTAGACTTAGAGACAATAGTGGTTGTGTGCTTACATTTTCAGGTATCAAATACAGACACAATTTGCTCAGAGTGAAGAGGATACTCACAAAATTCAGAATAAACGTCTTACTGACTGATTTACAAGAATCACTTCATCAATAGTTTGAACCACGTTACTACACACGGAGCCATTTAGAATGAGCTATACTCCCAGAAATATGCAGAAAAAGATAATCAGATTCAGGAGATCAGTTTACACTTATGTCACATCAAAAAACAGATGGGAAATCCAGACTTCAGCTCCCTTCCCAAGTTCTTGACGTGATTTTATGGTAGAAACTTGGCTGGTGCAAGGGCATATATACTCCCTGGACAGGTTTACAGATTGGCCCACAATACCCTTATAGTGATGGTAATAAAAAGAGTTGTCAAACAGGCTGCAGGGCATTGTGTTGCAGTGCTGCTAAGTTCCTTCCCATTCCCTCTATTAACTTGAAGAACTGCAGGCAGTGTCAACCAAAGGCTACATGCACCTGGATCTCTTGGAACTCATAAACTGGAGTTCATTCCAGTTGCTGCCTCAAACTGTGGCAGGAAAAAAACACCCTTTATCCGCAGTTTCTCACTACAGTGAATGGGTATAATCTGAGTATGACTGGCCCTGGGTGCTGTCAAACCTTATGTGATTTATGTTCTCTAGTAATATTCCTCTTCCTGTTTTGATGGACCTGAGGGCAAATTGACCTCCATGCTAAGAGAGACACCCAGAGATAGTGTGCTACTACCACAAGAGCACAAGAGACAGACAGAGAGAAGGTGTTTGGCAGTGCAGAATCGTATGCAAAAGATTCATCGCAATATACAGTATACCAATGAACATCACACCTGGGTCAACACAGAGTTCACCACCATTAATCTTAGATATAAATATTTAAAGAAATTGAATTTTTTCTTAACTTTAACAAACAAAATAAAGGCTTGTATGCGTTATTTTGGTCATCCGCAGAAGCCCTCTACACACCTCTGCCATAATACCATATGTACCAAATGTTTGGGCTGTTTTTCTTCAATTACCTGCATTGTATTAAGTTGTAAAAAGTGGTTTGAACCTTGTTTTGACTCAGGTCTGATTGATAGGATTAAGAAAACAGATTTACAGTACAATACACTTGTAAATTTATACACTGAAAAACATTTCATTCGTTCTCCTTAAAAACTCAAGTAATGAAACTGCAAAAGGTATATGAGGTCAAGAAGCAGGACTTTTTTTTACGCTGCAAAATTGACTGTCCGTAAAGCCCCACCCCCTTTACTTACTGTTGCTATGCCTATCAAGCTTTCTATTCTCGCACGGCACAATGAAAGCAGTGGCAGGTTTACACTCAAAATTCTTAGTAATTTTTGACCATTGGGTCCTTCATTTCAGACAGAAGTAGACAAGAACTGCCTCTCTTTTCTAGCTGGCAAGTGTCGATTTTGCCGGCTGAACTAACGACTGTCGCTGGAAGATTTTATTAGCTGTAGCTAGCTAGCTAACTAAGCTAACTTAGCAGCGTGTGTTGGTTGAAAACGCATGTCCAGTGGACTTTTTTAATCTTTCTTTCTGACTCATTTATGAAACAAAAACCCTTTAAAAGGAGTCTTAAATTGATGGCTACATACATAATTATGTACTGAAAGACTAAGGCGAAAGCAAACAGGCCCTTAGCATAAAGGCGGCATTCTCACTAGAGGTGATGATCCATGTAGAAGACATGTAAATGAATAAGCAACATTTTTCTTGTGTTGCTGTGTAGAGCTAGTTAGTCCTACTATTATAAGTATGATAAAAACAAAGTAACATTGGACTATCATTTTATTGTAACATAATCATGTTTGACTGCTTAGCTTACATAGTTGTTTGTACTTTCAAACAGTATGTTTTCACTTTTAACATTATTAGAGAAAAGGCTTTTGGGGTGAAGTCTTACCAATGTGTTTGGTAAATGTAACGCTTGGGTAACAATGACTGGGAGTAGGACAGAGCCGCTAACATTACCCTAAACTCTGACAGCATCCATCCTGTAGGTAGTAGGTTAGTGAGCCAGACATGCTAATGATTCCGCTATATGTTACAGATAAACACACTGTTTAATCCATTCCTTACCTGTTTGATCTTGTGTTTTTGGTTTTGGAAGACTAGAAAAAAAGACACCACTCTTCAAACTGTTTAAATGCCGAAACTCTTGCTTGAGCCCACTCATGACACCACTTTAGAATGAGGAGAAATACAAAGTGCGACAGACCTGCCTAGTTATGGTTGCTAAGTTATGATTGGATCACTGTTCGGAGGTGGGGTTGAGCGAACGGTCAGTTGTGGTCTTGCCTTCAAGTTAATGTACACACTTGTGGTAGCACTTTGTTTTACAGTTCAGTAGGCTACTTGTAAATAAATAACAGCTACTTGAAACAGCTACTTTGTATTTACTATCAACTTTGCAGTGATAATTGGTACAAATATATAATTCCCCTTATATTTACAGTCCAGCAGTTGTATTTACAATGCAATTATGCAGTATTGGCACTTTTTTGTAATAATAATCTAATAATATGTTGTAATTACCCAGTAAACGATTGATAATTACTGTCCCTGTTAGTATGTTACATAACAGGACTAACTACCATTAATTATATTTCTGTACCAATGTAATAATAAAAATATGTAGATATTAGTTAATTATTGCATCTATTGAAGTCTCTACAATGTTCAGTAATTAGTGTTTCATTTATCAGTATATACCAGTGACCTAGTAAACACTGAGTAATTACTGTACTGTAAAATAAAGTGCTGCCATACTTGTAGTTTAGGCGTCAAATAACCATCACTCTTAATAAAGGCAGTATTTATACTCAAAGATTCAGGCGATCTCTATAAACTGTCTATGGCAGCTCAGTGAAACTGTACATTGATTTTTTTTTCCTTTTACCCCACTATTGTTCATGTATTCCAGAGTCACAAATAACCGCAATCTGTCTTCTTGACCAAAAACATAGTATGCAGCTCAAGTACTTGCAAATCTAAGTCAAACCGATGGATTTGTTGTTTACAGCGCATTCATCATAAGAGCACCAAAGAAACTGTACAGTATATATACAGCCCAAAGTGTAAGGCGTAACATGACACAACAGTGTAGTGCAGATATTTATTTTCAGTCCAGTCCATGCTGAGTCCATCCCTTTCAATTATGTTCCACGGTGTTATGTTCCATTACTTTCCACTCAATTCATATTCACTCGATTCAATATAATCTGTAGTGTTTGATTCACTTCCATTCAACTCTAATTTGATTTCAATTAGTCCATTCCAAACCTTTTAATTCCACTCACGTCCGTGTTTATGTATCTCTGAGACCAGCCCAGTTATGTTTGAGTCAACTGGATATTTTTCAATATACAGTCTAAGTGTTGTTGTGTACATTTGGATTCTCCAATCCACACTCCTCTCTGTGTTCTCCTCTTGCAAACTGTCATTACTGCAGAGACGCCCTGCACTAGTTTAATTATCGTAAGCCTTGTTCCCATTTGTGCAGCATTATATGAACTGTACATTTACAGCTGATGTAGTCTGTAAACTTAGTCCTGTATTTCTATAGGCAGTGTCAGCCCACATGTTTAGGTGGATGCTGTATTTGAGTTATCATACAAGGGTGCACTCTATGATTAATTAGCCAAGTTCCCATAACACATTTAGAAGGTAATTGGCAATGATTATTTTTCCCTTAAGATATACAGTACAGAGTTTCCCATACATAAATATTATTTATGCTGACCAAATACATTTATCATCACAAACTGTTTTAGTAATTTTAACAGAACATATTCTGTACAGTCATGTCCCTATGTACATTGTACAATATAAATATTATGACCTTTCCCTGTCACTAATAGCATGAGGCCTGTGGGAAACACAGCAGTTTTTTTCTGCTCAGTTTTTCTGCTTCAGAATAAGGTAATTTAAAGACATTAACCTGATTCAAACCTCTTGTGAGGAACCAGACATCAGACAGGTTAAGAGGCCATCCCAACTGTCAAAAGATACTTAGGCATTCAAGGTCTACAGCAGGGAGGTTCGTAAGTTTTAAAGGTGTCAGGCAGGATTGCTAAAAATATGTACTGACCCTGTTTAAAGAGCACCCCAGGGCATGAGTGAAAAGATGATTTTGCTTTTTGTTAGCTTTCCTGGAAAATAAGTGTTATACAGTTACTGTAAATGTACAGTTTTATTGTAAGAAATCAAAGTTGAGGATTTAGGACACTGGCTGACTGTGATTATTCAGTGTCCAACATTATTCATGCACCCATTTAAAAATATTACTAGACTAGGTAAGGCAAATCTCTCCTAGCCGAGTCTGAGAAATACTAGCCAAAGGCTAATAGCAGGCTAGTGAAATCTCCATCCCTGATGAGGAATGTCAGTTTAGCAGTTGGAGCCGGCAGGTGTGTAGTTACTCAGCTCCCTGCGGATGGTGCTGAACGGCGACAGCTCCAGCTCGGTGGTACACTCGTGTTCGTTATCGTCACTGGCCGTGGCCGAGGAGGGCGTGTGGTTACAGCAGCAGCAGCAACAGCAGCAGTCCAGGAAGGCCCTGCCCAGCGGGCGACATAGGAGAAGCAGCAGCGCCGGCGTCACGGCGGCCCGACAGAAGAGCAGCAGCTGGGAGAGAAGATGGAGGACAGACATGGTGTGTTCAGGAACACCAGCTGCCATATACGCAGAAACTATGTTGCAGATGTTCTCAGGCACCACGCACGCACCGTAGACGATCGCCAGCGCCACAACGGTGCAGTTCATCTGGCTCTCCAGCCGGATCTGCTTCTTGTTGCTGCGCACACTGGCCTGCTCTGCGCGCCGGATCTTGCGTGCCGTCACCAATGAGCACCCAATGGTGAAGAGGGTGGGGAGGCAAAAGTAGCAGCCGAAGCACCACCACAGCCGAGCACCCTCATAGGTCAAGCCCAGTACGTAGAGCATGTCAGGGAGTGAGGTGGATATCCTGATAATGCAGCGTTCAACGGGAGGCTCGTCTGGGATTCCTGTGTCCTCTGCCACCAGCTGTCGAATGAGGAGCTCTGGGAGGGCCAACAGGAGAGCACCGATCCAGATGACGGCTAGCTTAGCAGTAGTGGAGGTGCAGTTCTCGATCATCTCGTAGTACATCTGGACATTGGTGGCCGCACGGAAGCGGTCGATGCACAGAGCGCACAGGGTGAAGGTGGTCACACCAAGGGAGGCCACCTGAAGAAACAGACAGCAGATCAGAATCAAAGTCTTTTTAGTCATTGTGTACAATGAATGCTCAGGAATTTGCTTTACTCCATTGAATCATGGTGCCTCAAGAACACTGTTTATATCTTAAAACTCTATGCTCACCACTGTAGGGAAGAGTAATAGAGCTTATACTAACAGTAGCCTCATACTAGTGAAAATCTACAGTCATTTCAAGTGACAGATGAGCTCAGCTATGTGCAATACTGATGTGACACTTTTCCAAGTTACAGTCAAGCTTGTCAAGTTCTCAGTCTTTAATAAATAACTGACAAAATGATCTCCAGTGTAGAAAATGTCTGACATTATCTTGTAGAATCTTAAATAGGGGCTGCCGGTAAAGTAAACAAGTAGATTCCCTTGCATCACACACAAACAAATTCCTTTCTACCAGTTGACAGAAATAAACAGCAGGACACACAGTAATGGTATTGGCCTTTAGGTGCACCCGACACTGGTGTAATTACAAGCGGTGGAGCAACAGAAGCACAATGGAAGGCTGTAAGCTGCTATTAACACTGTGTAGCATCCCTGAATGCGTGTATCTGTATGTGTGTGTGAGAGAAAAGAAAGCACAGACAGACAGAAATAGAATGAGACCACACACACACACAGCCACCAAGTGACATGGTGGATTAAAAGCTGTCGTCACTGCATTCATTCATTCAAATGTATTTTTCACACCTCCTGTTCAATGACAGTCGTACTAATTAACCAACTTCCTAAATATTCCACTGTTTTCCTGTGTGTCAAGTGTGTCACTCAAAACCTTCATGTAACGGCTAATTACCTGGCTCTGCCTCCGCGTTCTTGATATAAAAAGTGTCAGAGAGCTCACAAATGTCCTCAGCGTGTGAAAGCATCTGTTGGATTAACAGTCATTTTGGCAGAGTGGGCACCTTGCAAAACTTTCCTCTGCAGCTGGAGTGTGTGTGTGTGTGTGTGTGTATATGTGTGTGCATTTCTGTCCTTACATGAACCAGTTCCTTCCATGATTTTGCCTCCAGCACCAAATCTGCCAGAACAGCCACTGATCCCCCCCATCCTCCATCCTGTCTCACCTTGCTTACCTTTTCTCCCACAGACTCTCACTTATCTCTCCTCTTTTTTACTCTCCTTCCTCTCCTCACCCTCTGTTCCCCTTTATACTGTATATCCCTCCTTCCTTTCCTCCCTCCATTCCCCCCTTCATATCAAATGTAATTACAGCCAGCTTTCCAGATGGCCCCAGTGAGCCACAGCTTTAGTGTTCTAAACACATACTTCCTGGACAGATATAGATGTACGCACACTGCAAGATGTTCTGTGTATCTAGGCCTGATACACACACACACACACACACACACACACAAACACACACTGACCCTCTGACACTGACACACCAGACTATTGAAGGGCAACCATATCAAACAGTGAGGGGTAAGTAGGACAGACAAACCACAACTAGGCTCCAGCACTCTGAACGGTAACTGTGATCAAAGTGACTGTGTTTTGGATCAGGATGGTTTGTTACCTGCCGTCATGCCACAATCTTGTAACTGTAATTGAAGTGAATTGTTTTGAAACTTAGCCATAACAGAACAATAATTATTCATTAGGTATTTAAGTGATGCATTTTTTCAGAGCACCTTGGAGTAGATTCAAGCCAAGCATGTTTATGTGAGCGGTTTAATCACACCCTGGATTTATCCTTTAGGTGATTTGGGCAGGTGTCAAAATCTGAGTACACTAGGCAGATGTTGTCATCTTACAAGTTAGTTACCCATGCTTAGAAACCCAGGCACCAAAAATCAAATAAACACAGACTGTGACTGTGCAGCAGTCTTAAGCTAAGCTTATTTTCATCAATGTCAACAGGTGTTGTTAGCTGGCATCAACAACAGAAATGCTAAATTATAAAGAGCTCAGAAAAGTCAGTCATGCTCATGTAAAGTTGCAGGGACAGGATTTGTTTTGATTGCACTAGATACAAAAATCTAGCACTGCAGGAAGACAGGTTGTTAAAACTGTCCAAAAAACAGCCTAATTGTGTGTATTGGATCACTTGTACTGTAAGTGAGCAGCAAATCATACATTAATGAAGCCATTAATGCATGCAGGCATTACAGTAAACACACACATTTCACCGCATTTTAAGTCGTAAACATAGTGAATTGTTTAAGGCATGTAATACACATAAAGTTTCAAATGGCAATTTAAACTGACAGTAGTCCAATCCAATTTATAATATATAGAAATAAAAAATGTTTTCCTGTGCCATAGTGTGTTTTGTGTTTGTGTTGAGATGAGTGTCCTCCTGGAGCTGTTATGGCACTAAAGTTTAAACAGGATTTTGACAGCCTCTCCTCATCTCCACTATGAACAAAATACATACAAAAACACATTTCACCTGTAAGATTATTGCTGACACGGACACACAGCAACTATGCTCACTTCATTCTCTGACTCATATGTCAGTGTGTATACCATTCACTGAAATTGCGCTCTGCTATTTATTTCTCCACAGTTTACACACTATAATGTTACGTGTTAGGAATAGATTTTAGTGTTTTAATGGAGAACTATTTTTGACAGCTGCTGGTTCAGACATAGATATGGCTTCTTATTGCCAATATTAACAGTTAAAAATGCCTTAATTGGTCCCTGTCGATTGGCCCTACATCCCTAGAAAATAAAGTTGTTTTTCTTTTTTCTAATACTTAAAGAAGCATCATATCAAGCTCTACTTGTGACCCACTTCTTTCTCTGTAAACATGCTTTACGTGGCTTTAAGTGAACACAAATACACATCCAGTATACATGGACAGGTGCTTGCTCATAGGGAATATTTCATGGCTTGAACAACAGGGCTGGAACGGCTTTAAAGGCTGTCATGGAGGACCAGGAAACCCAGCTTTGATCAGCGTGTTGGGGCGGAGAGCAAGGGCAGGATGAACAAGCATAGCTTTGTACTAGAGGGGAGATGAGAGAGAGTCCAAGAGTCAGGCCTGGTGGGGTGATGAAGCTGTACGTGTGTGTGTGTGTGTGTGTTTGTGGAAAGGGGGTTATGCAAATAAGGAACTGAGAAACAAGGACAGAAGAATGGAAAAGGGAAAAAGAGTGGGAGAAACTAAGAATGAGAGAAAGAAAGAATGACATGAGAGTGAGAGTGAATAGAAGACAATAGCAGGGGGACACAGAAACAGTCCAAAGTGACAGGGAGAAATAAGCCACGACATCTTCAGAATGATTAATAATGTTAATGTGGCATTTCTTCCAAAGAGCAGCCTTGACCCTGTCATGTTCATTTTTTCTGCTGGCAAGATGACAGGCCTGCTCGCCTCAGGGCTGGAAATGGTACTTCTAAAATATTATCATTTAAATCTTACTACTTATTTAAAACTGTAATGCATTTTACCAGAGTGATGTTTTTTTTTTTTTTTTTTTGCTTTTTGTGGTTTCTATGCCCACAGTCTCCATTTAAAAGAATAGTTAATACGCCTATTTGTTTTCTTACCAAGAGTTAGATGAAAAGATTGACTCTCATGTCTGTATGCTAAATAAAAGGCTATAGCCTGCAGCTGGTTAGCTTAGCTTAGCAGTAGCTCACTTATTAACATGTTATATCTTGTTGGGGGTGGGGGGATGTTGAGTATGCGCCTGTCTGAGAAATACACATAGCCCCTCGTAAAACCATAAAGTGTTGAATGTATCGATTTTGTCACTCTTGGACATAGCCAGGCTAACTGTTTCCCCGTTTCCAGTCTATATGCTAGGCTAAGCTAACCAGTTACTTGCTGTAGCCGTATAATTACTATACAGACATGAGAATGGTATCGTTCTTGTCATCTAACTCTCAGCAAGAAAGCGATTATGTGTATTTCTCAAAATGTCGAAGTATTCCATTAATATAGTTGTGTGAATTATCTGTAAATTGTGTTATTATTACAACTATTTCCTTTTACCTTAATTCGCCAACTAAAAGTTTCATAAACTGATGATATACAGCTTGTAGGCTTGTAAAGTAACTCAGTACAGTTTTTCTACCTCACATCATCTATTTCTTCTGAACTCTGGACTTCAAGGGCTCAAAAAAAAAGAACATAAAAAGGCCTTTCATTCACAACACATGTTTTTCAGGTTCTGGCCGTCTATCTGTGCAGCAGGTGAGAAAGACATTTTCCCCTGCTGCTGCTTTTAATAACGGCCCATTAACTTGATTAAAGGTCCTGTGAGCTGGTGGCACAAAGGCCTCATGTTATTAATTGGGTTTTAACAAGAACTGGTGGAGCCTGTGCAGCCATACTGTGACTACAGCCACTGTCAGGGGTAATGGGTGTTATCAGGTGATGAATGGGCTAATGTGGAGACACAACAAAAACACATGCACACATACAGTCTTATAGTAATGAGCCAGGGAGGCAAAGGGTTATTCCAGCTACAGTCCTGTTTCTAGGTTGAGTGTGTGACCCAGTGCAGGCTGCAGCAGACCATAACTTTAACCAGAGAGACCCTGCCACTGACAGCCACCATCCGTCTAACAGCTGGGCCGTGTGTCTGGGAGAGACAGAAAATTGATGTATGTGAGCATGCATGCCCATTTATGAGCATGTGTGTGTCTGTGCACGTCCACATTTATGCAGAATTATTCAAATTTGTATTTCATTGTTGGTGTGTTTATATGAGTACAAGTGTGAATGATGCATACATATGAGTGTGTGTGTATGTGCGGGATTATGACACACATACACACACGTAGGGAATTTCGGTCTTGTGATAACCACAAGATGTGGTTGAAAGCTTCGGACACACCAAGTAAGTGGATCTTGTGTTGAAAATTGTTTTGTGAAGCTACTGTTTCCAAGGTCAAGAATGAACCTTCAAGTTCAACTATTCTTTTCTTGTTCACCACAAGATCCATTTAGAAGCTGCTCTGGAGCTTTCAGTCAAATCACATGATCTTCCTCAGCAGATGGAGTTGCCCAGTTGTCATGGAATTGTTCAGATATTTTTCTGACCACTTTAAAGGAATAGTTCAACATTTTGGTAGATACGCTTATTTGCTTTCTTGAGTTAGATGAGAAGAAGAAGATACCACTCTCACCTTTGTACAGTAAATATGAAGCTGGAGCCGGTTAGCTTAGCTTAGCATAAAGACTGAAAACAGGAAGAAGCAGCGAACCTGGCTCTGTCTAAATGTAACAAAATCAACCTACCAGAACCTCTCACCAATTAATACGTTATATGGTGGTGGTGGTGGTGGGGTTATGTGCCAGACTATTTCTTGGCCGGGCGCCGTGACTTCCTGGAGTCTTGTCGTCACTGTGAGGTTGCCAGGCAACCAGCTGAGGAAGATTGTGTGATGTGATCAAAAGCTCCAAAATGGACCTTGTGCTAAGATTGTCTGCTGTTTCCAAGGTAAAGAATGAACTTTCAGTCTTTTCTATTCTATGAGCAAAAGGAACAGTCTCTACCAGCCAGGATCACAGATCCATAGAATTCACAAATAAGTAGGGCAAGCACTCACAAACGTTCATCTTTCTTGCTTTTTCTTTTCTTCTATTAAATTAGTAGCAACCCATTACAGTATTCTACTCTATTCTGTTGCTTTCTGCCTTTTGCAGTGTGTCTGAGGCAGTTTCTTCTGCATAATAAATTTATCTTCTATTAAATTAAAACCCTGACCTGTTTCTGCTCTCAGAGTACAGAAGCTGCTGTCCACTTCCAGATCATTGACCCCTGTGTAAGAGTGTTATGTTGGAGGCAATACAAAATGCAATATTCTCTTCTCTTCAATAAAGGCTGGCTACAGGTCAGCCTGCTCTGTGTTGATCTGAAACTGATACGCTGTTCTCTTTATCATTTCACCAACTTATCTAATTCATTAATGTTAATCATCCAATGAATATTTCATATTTACATGGATAATTATCAATTTGGTTAATTGCATCCAACAGCAAGCCTAATCTTTGCTCCATGCTGTTGTGGGGTCTTGTCTCATCATAAAAATCACAATATCTACACATCCACGGACAAAGAGCTGATTGAATTGACTCACCATCATGTATTATGTAGAGCCACTAATTATATACCCTGAATAATTTACATATCTTGCAATTAACGATCATTCACGTGCCTAATAGACAGGGCTGAGAAACGGAGAGATCATGAGATCTGGTGTGTGTTTGTGTACTTTATTTGTGTTTATGTGTTGCCACATTGTCCGTACCTTAACTGTATGTGTGCATTCAGTGTGTAAGCACAAATGTGTCTGTGCCCAAATGCTTTCATACTGTATGAAGTGTGTGTGTGTGAGAGTGTGTCTTCCCCCTGAGGCTTGCTTCTAATCACAGATAGCTGATGCAGAGAGAGAGAGAGAGAGAGAGAGAGAGAGAGAGAGAGCGAGAGAGAGAGCGAGAACAGCCGTGGGCAGTGATCAGTGGAGAGAAGGCCATCCCACCCATCTGGAGCATCAGCACACCCTACTGACTTTGTGTGTGTGTGTGTGTGTGTGTGTGTGTGTGTGTGTGTGTGTGTGTGTGTGTGTATCTACAGGCTAGATAGTTAGACAAACAGAGAGACATGGGGATGGATGTATATAACTGTTTAGTGAGAGACTGGACCTTGTTTCATCAACTTTCTTGGTATAAGAAGGAGGTGGAAATCTCCAGAGCTACCCTTAAATGTTCAGTGACAGTACAGTAATTATATCTGGTGATTGGGGAAGTTATAATTTTGGAATATAGGAACACCAGAAAGAAACAGTGTTTGGACATGGGTGAAATGGCCACATATTCCTGGATGTTACACAACCATGCAGAGAAACCAAATTTGTTATTCTGATTTAGGTACTTGAACGTGTTTGTGTGTGCGCATGTGTGAGTTGGAACAGTGAATGTGTCAAGCTGATGTATGTCCTGCCATTACCACCAATTTCAGCACAATACATGGGTCTACCTCTGGCCCTCTGTGGCTCCATGCAGCCCCCGCTCTCTGTCTCTCTCTCTCTCTCTCTCTCTCTCTCTCATCTATGGCTCTCTGACTTTCCTCAGCCTCTTTCTTGCACTGCTTCAATAGTCTGTTTCTGTCAGCCCACTGTACCATAGCAATGACAGCCTACAGTTTCTGACTATAGGGTATTGTACAGCACAGTCAAAGCCAGATGTATAAATGAGGCACACAAACTAAATGATTCACCACACAGTTGAGTGTAATATGGTAAAATATTACAGAGAAGGTCAGTGCAAAAGAGGGGATTTGAGTGAAATGTTAACTTTGAGCTCTTCATTGCTTTCAGCACCCCCTTGTAGCATATAAGGTCTCAATAACATTTTCATACATAAATGTATGTGATTAAAAAAATAAGAATTCTACAAGCAGAGACATTTTGTACTATATTTTGAGATTAGAAAACGCATTTTTGCACATGTGCTAGTCACCAATGCAGACCATTATGGATATGGTAACTGTGATGTGGCAGGACTGGACTTGCCAGTATATCACTGAGGAGAGAGTCTTTAGAGAGTTGCCAGATTTATGTCCCATGATGGAGATGGCAATTAGCTGTAAATCAGGTTTCTAAAGAAGGTGTGAACAGAGCCATTTCTGTCTACTAATGAGAGTGGTCATTAGGCTGTTGCATACATGTTCAATAAAAATTGAGCGAGACATGCATGATAACCATATAAACAGGGCTTTACAAATCTGACAAAATGAGAAATGAATCCCAATTTAATTCTATATATTGTATTATATATTACATATATACATTTGTATACATCTACACATTCTATACATATTTTATACATAGATGTTTTCAGGTGTATTCAACAACAAGATGTGCTGTGTCTATCTCAGTTACCAGCATCATCATAAAAATCTTGTGAACAACTGTGTTTTTATGCTGCTAAACAATAGACTTAGCCAACAGGCATCCACCAATAAAAAGCAATGTTGCATAACAAAGATACACAATTTTTATTACTATTAGACATCACCATTCTATCACTTTCAGGGGGTGATTCATAAGGATCTCTTTATTTAGGGGTAATGAGACAAAAAGTTTTAAAAAGCATTGCGTTACAGCAACATGGTTCTGAATGAACCTTGACAAATGAGTAATTTCCCCCTCTGGCTTATAAAATGCTTACTGCACTGGTTATTTGTTATTTTAGCCTACTTTCAAGTCTTATCCTAATCAACTGCCAGGTGCAAAAACCCAATTATTGCTCATTAGTTTTGCCTGAATTTGCGGCTCTGTGCAATGACTACCTAGAGGTCGTCTGCAGTGACAGCAGCATTAAACAGCAGCGTATCTGAAATAATGCAGGCTGGCTGTGACCCACATCTATATTTTGTGCAGCGTTCTTACAATTTTCCTGCCGTGTTTTCTCACATCTCACACCTAAAATTGCTTTTTCTTTGAGGTTTGAAAAATTCCACGCTCCACTAAACACTGAATAAAACAAGGTTTACTGAAGGCAGCACCATGGGAGCCTCCTCGCTCAGGAGACTGTGATACATTATCTATACCACCTTCTGATTATGCATGCATGTACACGTGAAGTTGGGCTTCATGTTTGTGTGGAAGTGCCTGTGTGTGAGTGTTGTGTGTAGAATCAAGCATGTATGACTGAGTATGTGTCTTTATTTTAGGCCAAACGTTAATATCTCCTGTGACTGAATTTGGGTTAAGTGAAGAATAAAGTCACTCCATAGCGTGAATGTGTGTCTTTGTGTGTTTCTCTGAATGTTCCACAGGGAGAGAGTGGGCCCCAGGCTGCATTACTCACGGCCTGTTTTGACACATGCGCATGCACACACACACACACACACACACACACACACACACACACACACACACACACACACTGAAGGTCTGAACACAGACAGGCCCCAGTGAACATGTTCTGATAGATATGCACTATAAAATGCAAATTCGAATGCAATAATACATGCACAGAGACAAGTGAATACCACACCTCTGCACGTGCGCGTGCGCACACACACACACACACACACACACAAACACACATATACTCTGCATTAAGAATAGCCATTTGGTCTATGCACTGTAAGAATATTATTAAAGTTATTAAATCATATCTTGTGGTCCTTGGGTAGTTCATATGCAATAACACAGGGAGGGGCTCTGTCTCCCTCTGATCCCCGATAATTAAAACACACTGTATGCACTCACATGCTTGCAAATGAGATCAGTGTGGTCAGTTACAGAAAAGAAGAGAAGATGGAATGCAAGCAGGCAAGTAAATGTATGCATGTGACAGTTTCACATGCATACATTTACCTTTTGACTCCAGCAAACTAAAGGACACCCACTCAAACTGTACCCCAAGTTTAGGTGAATATAAGCACACTTGTAGGTTGTGACTCCAAAGCATATTCATATTTTTCTAGTTGTGATCTGTTTTCTTGCAGAACTATTATGGTATCGTTGTGTAGCTAAGAGGCTATACTCCTGCATTTCAGAAGACCAGAGAGAAGCAATAGTTGAAAGTCTCATTAACTTACATGATGCAGCTCCAGAGACTGGTCTTCGCATCTGTCTGTAATTAGATGACTAAAAAGGTCTTTTCAGGTATGGAAATTCTTGTCAAAGCTGACTGTCTATCATGAAGGCAAAATGAAGATAATAACATACTGTTCACCTGCTCATTTCATTACTTCATGATGTGACAGCCCTCCCTGTCTACAGGCTCTGGAGCCTCTGGAGGGCAGAGTCTGAGACGAGTCCTGGTCACCTGTTCTTGCTCACTGCCAGGGAGAATGTCAGACTGTCTCTCTCTCCTGACATCTTGTCTTTTCTGGGTTTAGTTACATTTGCTTTCCTCTTTTTGCTGCACCGCACAGCACATCTCTCACTTACTCATGCACCTCAGGCGCCGCCCATACTGTAAGTTCATTGCTTTCAATTTGGTTAGATGTTTAATTTACGATGTATTTGGGTCGAGATAAACCTTTCAAATCATGTGCGCTGTCTCCCCTCTTTGTCCTTCTTTAAGCCAGGTGGTGATAATGACCATTCAAAACATTAAGACCCCTGAGCTGGAAACACGTTTCATTCAAAAGACATTCACCTTGCGGACGAAGCTGACACTAGTGTAATTGGAGTGAGCACATAAAGCGAAGGCATCAACATGGTGTAAACAACCTGTCTAGCATCCATCCACTACACATGAACATAGGTGAGTGAAAGACAAACAGAAAATCAAGGACAAGGAGAGAGTATTTTATCAACTGTATGTGTAGTGCCAGCAACAGGAGAAAGAGTGTTATATAAATCAGAGTGAATGGGGGCTATTACCTTACATCCTGGTGTGTATTCATGTGTGTGTGTGTGTGTGTATTCATGTGTGTCTGTGTGTGTGTGTGTGTGTGTGTGTGTCTTGTCTACATGCCTTGAGGACTAGGTGAGGCTCTCTCACTCTCCAGCAGCAGGTGTGTACAAGTGACAAACAGAGCCTCCTTGTTATTGGCTGAGGCTACATCCTATAGCCCTGTGTGTGTACTGCCAGTCAGGGCTAAAAAACTGAAAGTCAACTCTTTAAATCCATTTACTAAGGCAACAAGAGTGTGAAACTTAATTTTCATGCCCCAACAGATTATGTCTATTGTCACTATAGAGGTGTGATCACATTCAGACAAGGTGGATAATATGTAAATGACACTGGATGAGCCCCATTTACCATCTGTCATCCCTGCAGAAGGCAATACTGCCTGTAGGCATTGCTTCAAAACTCAACTCCAATATGAAATAATTGTCCCTGACACATTCAGAGCAGAATAAAAATACAAGAAAGAATAAAATACATTTACCTCCACATAGGGCACCACTTTGCAGGTGAATTCACCCAGCAGCCAGGACTTTGTCAGTTCATGAAAAACCACCATGGGCAGGCAGAAGAAGATGAGCACAAAATCCCAGACAGCCAAATTGGCCAGCAGGGAGTTGGAGATGCTCTTCATGTAGTAGTTCTGGCACACGATGCACAGGATGGCGATATTTCCAGCTATCCCCACCAGGAAGATAACCCCGGAGACGCACGTGATCGCGTAAGCGCCGTAAGTCTCACTTGTCACCGGGTAAAAAGGGTTCTTGATCTCGTCCCCGAAATCCTGCGAACTGGGAGGGGTGATCGGCGTGGCGTCCCAGGGGTTCTCTTCTCTGAAAGTGAAGACCTCGGTCCTCCTGGTGAAGAGGTCAAAGGGCACGTCGGTGGAGGTGAGGGCCACCGGCTTGGGGATGGGTTCCCACGGCGACGCGTGAGGCTGAGCCAAAACCACTGAGCTTTTGTTCAGCCTTGTTTTCCCCCTCTTCCAGGCTTTCTTCTGCTCGTCTTTTGTGCCTCTCTTGTGCCTGTCGCCCTCTTCGAGTCCCCCTCCTCCGTCTCCCCGGCCCATTGAAGAGGGCTTAGGCGCATTGTAGTGTCCACCTGCTGGCGTCCCCGTACTACTAAAACCGCCATTCAACTTTATCCTCTTATTATGGTGGCGCGTCGGGCCCCAATGTGAGACAGCGTTGGGATCCTCCACGGGTGTCACAGTCCTACTGAATTCGCGTTTGTTGTGTCCAATTCGCCACGTTTCTTCTGCAATTACCCTTTTCCAGGGGTGAGTGGAGTTAAGGGTCCCTCTGATAATCGTCCGCTGCGCCTGCAGTTCCGCCGAGGACGCACCTGTGGCGTACCCCGGCGAGAGCGCACGGTCCCTGGCTTTAGTTTGATGACTCTCCCGGAGTGACCAATGGGAAGTCCTGGCAGAGTATGCGCTGGTGTTACCGTACTCTTTAGTTCGTACTTCTCCATTATTTCTTAGAGATAATAATACATGTGCATGGGCTAATAACATAAATAACGTCCTAGTCTGCAGAATCTGCATGGTCCAGGAATTATTGAGCGCAGTTTTAATCCTCACAAGTGCATCCTCATACCTCAGTGGCAGCGCGGGGATACTCTCCCATTCAGTCAACACCCATGTTGGACACAGCACAGGGGGGAGCTCACGATTTCAAGTAAAGAGCTACATTCATGGTGGGAGCTCTGCAAACTTGTAAGTTATAGCCTATCCCAATTTCTTGTCGTGCACTATGCAGTAATCTCCTCCACGAGTCACTCCCGTTTCCAAAGTCTTGACATTACCGTGCAGGACTGCGAATCAGACTCCGGATCCAGAGAGAAAGAAGCAAAGAGAGTAAGAGAGGGAAATGCTGCATACCCACGCACACAATCCGCACATCATCCAGTTTCCAGCTGCGGGTAATAGCACCCAAAAAAGACCGATTCTCTCTCTCTGTGTGTTTGTCAGTGCGTTAGTTTAGTGGGTTGGGTCGGCTGGCGGCAGCAGCAGCAGCGTCAATGCGGTGCAGTCCGGGTAAAGCCCACTAGGTTGTGATGCACAGGAGTAGAGAGAGAGAGAGGAGAGAGAGAGTGACAGAGAGGGAAAGAGGAGGGGTGGAAATCGGTCTGTTTCTCGTCCCTTCCTCCTCGGCGTCCTGTCTCTCACCTCCTCTTCTCTTCTCTCTTGCGCTGGAAGAAAATGGACTCCCCTGGCGGCTAACCCCGATCTGTCACTCCTCATCCATCACGGAGCATCCAGCAGCCCCGGAGCAGACTACGGCTACAGCCCCCTGGCAAACAAGCCAGCCACGCCCAACAGACGTGCTAATAAATATATTACCCAGCTTTTACATTTTTACGCACAGGCGGCGCTGTGATATCGGTGCACTTAAACAATTTTTTTTTTAAAGCAGATTCCATTTAATCTACGTAGCCTATCTAATTAGTTTAAAAGCAAATAAGAATAAAACTCAGTAGGTATACATAGTTGTACTGGTTTCAAATGAAAAGCAACTCTTTCATCTCAGATCATTATCTTGATGTGAGCTGCCCAGTTGTCAGTCCCTGTCAGTCCTGTATAAATGCACTTGTTTTCCCCCACAGGCATATTTTTTTATTTTTAAGACAACTAATATTTTCAGACTAAGCATTAGACCCAAGATATTTAATGTATATTCATTATTCATGGTATTTATGATTTTACTTTTCTTTTTGTGGTAATTTTAACCTTTAATATCCTCAGTGTTCCTGGTAGCAAGCACCACCATTTCTGACAGTGATTCATCCGGATCCATTCTGGGTCTAACCCAGCTGTAGTGGATGTGGACATTGATTGGCCTGCATGCATCCATAACTGTCTGCATCATATCTCCATAAAATTTGCTCTTTTAAATTAAGGGTGCTTGAAGTCATTTAATAGACCTATCAAACATACATTTGACAATAACCTAAATGTTGTAGGCTTTATTGAGATGCTATATGAAGAAGGTTACACCTGCAGACTTGCAATGGTTTTCTAAAATAGGTTTATCTAACTGTAATTTCTTCAGTTTGAGATACTGAGATGTTCTCAATGAGAAAATAGCTATCTAGAGCAAGTGATTCCCAATCAGGGGTAGGCCTACTGTACCCCAGGGGGTATTTGGGGGGATGTGGAAAGATTGTGGCGTAAGTTAGCTCAACTAATTTGAAAAAAAGAAAATTAAAATTATGATTCGAATGATAAAACAATATATATATATATATATATATATCAGCTGTAACACCTGAACACCAGGTGTTAAGATGCGTGAAAACCATAGACTGTATAAAACAGGTGAAAACTACTTAGCAAGTGAGCAGAGAAGTCAAAACCGAAATTATTAAAATACATAGCCTAGCTAAAAGTAGCCTAATGGTTAAACAGTTAAAATAGTTAATTAGCTTGAAGTAATGATTAAACAGTTGAAATTGTTAACTTAAAGTAAAGGATAAATTAAGAAATAGCTAAAAGTAATAAATAGTTATGATAGCTAAAGGTAATGGGTAAACAGTAAAAATAGCTTATTGAAAAGAAAACTATGAAATAGCTACATATATTTAAATTGACAGCTAAAAGTAATGGGCAAATGGTGAAATAGTTCAAAGTAATGTGGTTAAATGGTCAAAAAAAGTTTAAATAAATGTAAAGAAATAATAAAAGTGGCGATGAAGTGGTCATCTGACAGGGCTGTGACTTAAAAGGTTGGGAGCCACTGCTATAGACATAGAAGGATATGTGGCTACAGTGATTAAATACATACACACACACACACACACACACAACCCACGACCTGTGACTAAGTATGTCCAGTAGTAGCTCAGTCAATAAGTCAAGAGACTCTCAGGACTAAATGAAACGAGCACATTATGTCTCAAGTACTGTAAGTGGACCTTTCACACTGCTGGAGTCGAAGACCACAAACTGCATTCTTAACCATGTGAGAGAAAAAAAGTACAGAAGACATTCAGGCCGTAGACTGTACAGACTTCAGACACATAAGAATGTTCACAGACAACATGAATGTGCACAGACACACACACCTGAGTATGCAAACATGCACGTAAATGGGACATTTAGAGAGTTAAGAAACAGAAGTATGCATACATGTACACACATGTGGTTAGAAACACATACAAATACATATTTGCAGTCGTGTATTTGTGGGTATGTTTTCCAAAAACGTATGCAGGTACTGAGAGAGAGAGAGAGAGAGAGAGAGCGAGAGAGGGGAGAGTGAATTGGCAGAAAGCGGTCATCTAGCTGGTGACCTTCCACATCAAATAGGTGATTGGAGCCAATTCCAACCAGGGAAGCACGCACACACACACACACACACACACACACACACACACACACACACACACACACACACACACACACACACACCACACATTCCCACACAGCCAAGTTTCACCAGGGGGGAGACTACTGAAGATAGATACAACTCACGTTGCTCCTTCCAATATCTTCATCTGACCTGGATTCGACATAAAAGAAAAAAGTTCTACATGTAAAGTTGCACCCAGAAAATTCACAGAGAGCCTTGGGTGTATTGGATTCACTGTAAGTTTAATGATCCCTGTGGCAAAAGTGAGCAAAATAATATACAGTATTGGAGCATTTGGGAGTCATGTGGTTTGCTCAGAGCTCACAGGTGTTGAAGGATGGGAGAGGATTTTTATTCATTTTTTATGCATCTCAACTTTACGTGTCCAATGAATCATTAATGGTTATATTTGAATTAATGGAAACATTCGATTTTTTCCCCCTTTGATATCAGAATGAGTCCTTGAAATGTGAGCCAATCCTGGCAAAGCTAATCCCTCAAAAAATGCTCAGCATCCATTGGGCTTCACAGGTTAAATCCTTCAAATGACACTGTCTATCTGACCTTGAAAACATCACCACAGCAACTGACCATTTTTAATCAGCTGGAAGGCACAGGGCAACACTTGACATGTAATTATTATGTTTATTGTGTGTGTGTGTGTGTGTGTGTGTGTGTGTGTGTGGTCCATGGAGACTCCACTAGTTGGCGTGTGAGGGTGGAGATAAAGAAGAGACGTTCTCTCACAGATGTACTCATGCATGGAAACACTCACAGAGGGACATCAAGGGCACACACCATTGTTGTACACACACACACACCGACCCACCCACCCACACACACAGTGAAGAGTTTTGAGTTTAGTAGGGCATGAAGGTGGCAAGAAGACATGCTAGGACCATGAAGATTTCATGGATTCCACTGTATGTGCTGTGTGGAAAATAAATTATACACATACACACAGAAATACACAAAAAAAAAGAACCAATATAAATGGAGTGATATTCAGAGACACACACCGAGGCACACTGAGGCACCCCACGGCTCGTGCATTTACACACGCTGACAACAAACCCACACACACAAACATAAGACTATAGAGGCTTCAATGAATTATAGAAGCATTCAGTTAGATTCAATTTGATTACAGTGCAGGAAGCCTGAGGAGGGAAACAGTTGTCATACTTTTATTCATCTAAAGTATTTACACCTCCACCTCCCTGTGGTCTTGCCTGTAAAAGTTATTGTTCTAAATAAATCAATAGAAGGGCGGAAATGTTTATTAATCAACTAGCCTGTAGCTGCAATTTGTAAAACTGCTGTGAAATTGTCTTCATGAACTACAGATATGAGGGGGAGAGGTGAGTCTTTTACTGAAATTGCAGTCATTTGATTGATGGTTTCATAGCCATTAAGCTGTTTTTTGTTTCAGCAATTGACATTGCAGGCATATCTATGAGACTACTCTCTGTCCAATATTCATTTGATTTGCTGTGGGGCATCGTGGGGCTTTCATCACACTGCTTACAATCTAACACAATGGGCTGTTGTTCTGAGAGCTTTCCATTGTTATTCTTTAAGCTTCATCCCTTTATGATGAATACCATTATCTTCCACTAGTGTCAGCACATCTTCAGGAGGCTCTGAGTGATGATTTGTGCCAGGCTGTAGGCATGATAAACTTATGACTCAGAGTGGCTCAGCACACACCAACATATAGCCCAATGCCGCCATCTGGTGCAAGTTGAAGGAGGAGCACGAACACGAGCAACATCTGAAAAGTTGTCTGAAATCCTTGACATATTTCAGTATCATCATCTTTAGCCACTAACACTCAAGTTAATAAAACCAAGTTTAAACTTAAGAGAATATATAAATGGAAACTTAGAGGTTGACTCCTTTTTAACACATTTTGCTGGACACATCAAATGATGCTGCTTTTCCTCAACATGTTTTTCCAAAATAAACTGAAACTTTATTGTGCTTGGTACTTATACTTTGTTTATGGACAGGGGGGGGTCACCCAGTTTCTCATATTGGTTATTTTGCCTGGTCTTCCTCCCCTCTTTATCTCCTGCACATGCTTTTGCCACTTTCTAAAATGTGTCTTAATGTCTTTTCTCTTTGTTATTGCCTGTCAGTTCATCCTGCCTTTCACCCTTTTTGATTATCCTCCTGTTGCCCCTCTATCTCACCTCACATGCGATTGAGAGCATAATTATTCTTCCATTAAAGGTTAAGGTGATCTTATTTAGCATTCAAAGGGATATTTAATATATATATTTGATATTTGATAAGGAGATGGAGCAGAGTGACTTTCATACACACCCACCCAGCAAAACTGAGCTCACCAAAACCAGCCAGATCACTGTGCTACGGAAAAAGAGATCCCACAAGGTGTTGGAAGTGACAAAGAGGAAGTGGTGGGGGGGGAGACACTATTTTCTCCCCACAGCAGGTCACTGCAGGATTTCCATTGTTTGCAGAGATCACTACATTAGCTAAAGACTGCTATATGATTGCAGTAAATGACCCTTACAGAGATACAATTACAGTAAATTGTCTCATTTCACTGCTGCTGATCCTGTTGTGCTTTGAGTGGATGAATGAGTCTCATGCAG
This sequence comes from Siniperca chuatsi, assembly GCF_020085105.1. Lineage (NCBI taxonomy): Eukaryota > Metazoa > Chordata > Actinopteri > Centrarchiformes > Sinipercidae > Siniperca > Siniperca chuatsi. The sequence continues at coordinate 11,939,205 of NC_058064.1, forward strand.
AGTTGAGATACAGACACACTTGACTTCTTGAACCTGACATTTCATGAACTAACAACACATTTATGGCAGTGTCCTAAAGGAGGAATACCTAGGCATATACGATTATAGAGCAATGATGATACAGCAGAGATGCTATTTTATTGACTGCAACTGGAGTTAAAGAAACTTGGGATGTCATGGGAAAGCCTCTTGTTTTCTGTCAAACCCAGGAAAAGATGAGAAGACCATTTTCAATTTGATCTCTGTGTGTCCAGCAAAGTGATACTGTTGGGCCAAAGTATGTTTAGCCTAATTTAGCTCATCTTGTCACCTGTTGTTATTATGCTGTTGGTTAGTCTTTCACATAAAATTGGTGAGTGTTTTATGTATTTTATTATGTTTTATGTTCAAGTCCGTGTGTGTGTGCTGTTTTGTCATTGACTGCAAGACAAATTTACCCTTTAGTTTTCAATTTTAATTTTAGTGCCCAATAAAGTTAAAATCAAAGGTGAAGTTGATGGGAGGATGGAACTTGTTGGAAGGTGTACTTTTTCTTACTTTTGACAGAGATTAGCTTGCAGCTTCTCCCTGTCTCCAGTTACAGATCCTGGACCAACAATTTGACGTTGATCTCCTCATCTGACTCTGGATAAGACCACAAAAATTTATATGGTTGAAGTCCCAAAACTGGTTAGCAACATAACACTCTTGGCACCACTTGGTGGAGTTGGTGCCAGCAGAAGGGTGGAGGTTGGGAGCTGGAAGCTGCATCTGATTGGTTTAATAAGGAGAATGCTTTTTAGTGACTGGCTCCCATCTGGATAAGGGTGAGGAGTGATATTTTTTTTTACACTTATTGGATGATGTGAATCCACCTGGAGTTGAATTTTAAGCTCAGTGTATAATAGGGAGAGGAGAAAAGAAGCAATAAAGAAGTCTGTGATTGAACTTTTGCTGAGCTTTGTATGGTTAAGTATAGAAGATCTATACCATACAGATGGAGGAGGCGATTTGGAAACACTAACTTGAAAAAGAAAAGTACACCTTTGGTGAAGTAAGATATTTACTGTTGATAGGCGTTACTGGAGGAGTGTTAGGTGTAAAAGCCTTTTGTATAGAGAGTAAAAAGAAATGGGCTGAGCAAACAGTCCGGGGTAATGACAGTTGCTTTGGTGGTTGACAGTGTGTTATCAACCTTAACTGCGTGAGGTGTGCTAAAGGAAACTGCTGAGAACTTTAAAGTGCTTTAAGGAGCTTTTTTAATCATCTCATGCCACTGGATGGCATTGAAAGCAGAGCAGAAATCAATGAACAGTGGTCTGTTATTGAAAGTGTCTGACGTTGTATAAGTGAATGCAGGAGATGGGCCACTGCATCATCTAGGCCTCTTTTGTTGTCTTGTGAGTAAACTGGAGGGTTTCCAGGGATTTAATGACAGGTGGTCGAATTATGTTGAAAACAACTTTCAATTAGATGATAAGTTGTTTTTGCAGAAATGTTCTCTTCATAATTCCTCTTACTTCTCCATTTATATTTATGATATTTACTATGTTGCATCTAATCATTAAGTTTAACCCTTCTATATATCCTTTGTACACACCTGGAAGCTACGCAGCACAGCCACAGTCATGTATTTGAGCAGCTTCACTGGAGCAGATTGGGGTACAGTGCATGGTTATGGAGTATTTAAACTGTATTCAGCAAGGTTATTATGATCATTATTTAATCTTAATTGTTTGGTTTTTTTTGTCTTCCAGCTGAGTGTTTTTCAATTTAGTAGAACAGACAGATGTGTATACACACATACACAGAAACAGAACTATATGCAGGGAGTGTAAAAAGCCTTCAGCTAAAAAGCTAGTAGTGAGACATCCTGTGTGTGTTGACTGCATTGTCAGGGGCACACTGACTTGCATGCATGAAGGAAAGCTACACACACACACACACACACACACACACACACACACACACACACACACCAAAACAATATGTGCATGGGATGGTTTGGTTGGCTCTGAGAGATGTGAGATACTGAGCAGCGGACTGAACAGTAAAGGTTCATACAGTGTTTCCATCAACAGTTATTTTTTCCAGAATCATGAACTGTTATTTTACAAAAACAAGACAAAAACATCCAGAAATGTATCTAATAAGACAACAACAAATCACTCTCACTTTTAATGAGTTTTCCCCCCACAGTTTTTCCATAGTTTTAAAAGTAAATGTCAAACACATTGGATACATGTTGACAAGTTGACTCTGGCTAAAACTTAAATGTATAGCAATCACTGGAGAGATAAAGAGAATCAGACAAGTACAGTATACTGTGCTCTATAGCAGCATAGATTTACTTCAAGCATATAAGAGCAACAGCATCCCCTATTGGTTACATCATGGTCATGCTGGCTTTTTCTATTTGTGTGTGTGTGTGTGTGTGTGTGTGTGTGTGTGCGTGTGTGTGTTGAGGTTATATGATCATTTAAAATATGTATTGTTCAAATCAAAACCTAAACTATTTCACAACACTTATCCCAAGACTGAAAGATGACTTCATGTAATTTTTTGCCTCATGTAACCTAATCTATCCACATTTAGCTGTGGCTGTGTGTAATATCTGCTTTGCAACCTAAATGTTTCTCTAATCTTTCCCCAAACTCCATTAAAAGCCCACTGTAGATCCAAATAGAATGATATATTTGAATGATTGATCCTTACTTTGTGTTGGTGTGTGTTTCCACACACTGTTGTTGTACACTATAATGATGAATGTGTGGGTAAACATACAGTAAGTCTGTATCTAATATATGTCTGTGCTTTTCCACTGCCTTTACTGTGCAGTCATCTGATGCCATTCTTATATGAATTCCAACATTTTTCTAGGCATTGACATTTCTCAGAGGTGACATTTCATGCATCTCAGGTCACCATGGCACCGTACCACCCCCACCTGATGCTTTCTTTTCCTTTGTCTTTTCATCCTCCCTGCTCTGTCACCCACAGGTCTGCCTGATACTAAAGGAGCCCATCACAGTGTCAGATGGTGGAGGTTTCATACACTGCTATTTAAACACAGTGGGATTACCATTTCCTGCTCAGTTGGAGAAAGTAAACAAAAGCACCAAATCCAACCCAATTTTTTATCTTCTGCATTTTCTTTTTCCTGGAAAGTCTCAGAAAAGATGCAGTGTGTGTGTGTGTGTGTGTGTGTATAAATATATATTTGCATGTGAGTGTGCTTGAGTATGTACTATGTGTGAGTGGGAAATTGCTGGAATATTGCCTGCCTTATGATTATAATAATAATAATAATAATATATATATATATATATTTTTTTTTTAAACCACCTGTATGTAGTTCCTCCGTTGGTCAGCAGGTGTCACTGTGCCACAGAGAGAGAAAGAGAGAGAAACAGGCAGAGGACAGAAGAACTTTGGATTAAAACATTCAACACCGTGGTTATTTTTAACAGATTGGTCATCTGTTTTATTCATAATCATTGCTAAATGTAGCTGATTGGGATGTGTACACTGACATGTATTTCTTTAATGATATCACTGATGGCTTCATTTACTGCCCTACCTGGGTGGAGACAGAAAACAGTCTTGACTGCAGAGGAAATCAATTAGGTGTAATGCTGTTTACAGGCTGCTGAACATTCCCAAGCGTGTAGCCTTCTCTCTGTGTGTCTCTGTGCATGTATGTGTATGTTTTATTGCCTATTTCTGTGACCATGCTGTGATCGTTATACTCTAATCACCATGCGTATTTCTCTGTATGTGTGCCCTATAGTTTCATCATTACCAGTACTGGGGTTAGAGGAAGGAAACCTAATATCCCTGAGTTTCAGCTTGGCCATAGGGGATCGTGTCCACACCACACTTAATACCAGCACTCTTACATACTGTACTGTGTATGTGTGAGAATCTATCTATCTATCTATCTATCTATCTATCTATCTATCTATCTATCTATCTATCTATCTATCTATCTATCTATCTATCTATCTATCTATCTATCTATCTATCTATCTATCTATCTATCTATCTATCTATCTATCTATCTATCTATCTATCTATCTATCTATCTATCTATCTATCTATCTATCTATCTATCTCACTAGCTATTAGGCTGGCTAGCTTTTTAAATTAAGAGGTAATTTTGTGGGAGGCATGTAAAATGATACTTTTGTATGATAAGCTTGTAACAATGCCTCTTCCTTACAAACCCTCCACTTCAATGGATCTGACAGGTGCTGTAGCAGAAGTAAAATAAGTACATTAAAAAGAGAGCTGTAGGCTATAGAGTGACACAGAAGCAAAGAAAAAGAGAGCCTGTGGCACATAAGTTACATATGTGGAGTCAAACATCAAATGAAGAGAGAAAAAAAGAATTGCAAAGAAGAGCTTGAGGAGACTGTGGCTCAGTGTGGCCTTGTTTGCTGCTTCATTAATCCTGCCTCTAAAGGGCTTCTCTTCATCACGAGTGTGTGCACAAACATGCATACACAGTGTGCCAGCATGCTGTCTTATAGGTGAGGGCATCTATCTATGTGTATGTCTGTTTGGCATAATGCTTACATGTTGCATTAGTGCTAGTTCATACCGTTGCTTCTGTACTGTATGCCTGTCCTTAGACATGGTGCATATCAATGTGTATACACAATTCTGTGTGTGTGTTTGTGTGTGTGTAGTAGATGCTGACTCTGCAGCTCATTGCAGACCACAAGGGAGTCCTGTGGCCTCCAACTAGTGAGGAAGAGGAGGAGGTGTCCGTGACCCAGACATGAAGGAAGACGCTGGGATGGAGAAGCTAACTCAGCCATGGTCCCGCTAGGCACACTGTCTACTGCCTGACAGCTTCAAACAGCTAACCATGCATTTCCGCATACTTTGGGTTCATGTTGGAATGGCTTTAAGGGGTTGTTATCGTACATTTTGAATATTGCTCTCATACTGTAGCTTTATTAAATGAAAATACATCTTTTACTTTACTTAATAGGTTTTCAGTGTGTTTAACTAGCAGCAGTAATAGCTTTTGTGATATTAGATTTTGCTCATGTTGATAGTTGCCTCATCTTATGTTAAGCTTCAGGATGCATACAAATAATAAAAAGGACATACTATACATATACAGTATATACAGTATATCATGACCATGTCGATTTAGCTATTTGGGGGCCATTGACAAATTCAGCCATGAAAATAAGGCATGAAGGAGGCTTGTGCCTTATTTTCATCAAAACTATTAACACTACACTGTAAAAAATACTTCATTAAAAGTCCTGCAGTCAAGATTTTACTTAGATTAAAGTCAATTATTATCAACAAAATGTACTTACATTTACTTAAAGTCTTTTTAAAGTGGAGTTAATTTGAACTATACTTAATATACTGTACTGTGGGCTAGTTCAATCTAATTATGCATCACATATTACTGTATTTGTTAATCCTGAATCTACAAAGTTACCAGTGACAAACTGTCAGATAAATACAATAGAATAACAAGTACGTTTTCCCACTGAAATTTAAGTGATTGAATAGCTCCTAGTAGAAGTGGAGTACAAGTATACAGTTTCATAAAATGGAAATATTAAAGTAAAGTACATGTAACTCATAACTGGCCAGGGACATTGACAATCAAAAAAGAAGCGCTTTGAGGGGATTTTGTAAGTTATTTCATGATATAGATAAATGTATATGCTTTACATATAAACATAATCATAAATGTATAGTTGTTAGGGGCCCCTTTGGGTTTGTGGCCCCAGTTGCTTACCTTGCCGCCCCTGCCTATGACCGTGTGTGTTCAGGTTTAAATACCCATTTGCCTGATATTTTATTTTTAATGATCTTTGAGAAATATCAATAAATCAGGAAAAACCTGTTAAAATCATGGTGAAGTCATTACTTTTTACATTTCACATAAGATATGTTGATTTCCTGCCTCTTTAACATCTGTGATGTCTGTGAGGATTACTTTCACCTCAGGCTAGATGTTATTTAAAAGTACGAAAATTATAAAGATGACAAGCGACAAGTGTTGGAATGGGAACTTGATCATCTGTGAGGAGAGGAGAATGTGACCACAGGCAGACATTTTGACACTGTACTTTTCAAGAGGGTGTTTAACCTGAGACGCAAGTCGGATATGAAAACAGATATTTAGAATAGTTCTTTTGCTTTGCAAAAAATGTTGCTGGTTCTCGGATCTGGGAGCATCAAAGATCTTATTTGTTGTATGTTATCTGTTGTGAGGAGGAACTGCTTGTTGTTGCAATGATTAGACAACAAAGAAATGTCATAGATTATTCTTCCATAAAACATCCTTTTAGTCAAGTTAAGAGTATCATTTACTTTTACAAGTGCATCTATTTTGTGTATCTCCTAGAAATCAGACATTTTACTTCAATCAGGTAATGGCATCCCAGACTACTACCTATTGGAGAACGTTTTAATCATATGTTGTGGATGCCTTGGACCTTTACCAAGCATAACGCAAATTTCAAACACATTGGCGTGTTACAGCTAGGCCTAAGGGAGATGATGATGATCAAGGAGATGGGTCGAAGAAGGTCTTTTAAGCCTTGAGGCAACTTCGAAAAAGGAGGTGAAACTTAGTATTACCAAAGTGCAGATGGAAATAGACATGTTAGAGAAGGATTTTTTAATGCTTTGAGCCAGTTGTGATGTGAACTGTGCAAGCAGGGCGGCATCTCAATATAAGGCAGATATTGTACATTCAGTGTAGTTATCATTTATTTGAACTTTAGCATACACATTTTCTCATAGTCTGGGTCGGAATGGCAAAAATACAATTACAGTTTTACAAGGTTTGAAGGACTAAGAGCAGGGTTTAAAAGGTCACCAAGGCCTTATTGCATCAGTTGGACACAAGTGGAAAAAAAAATCCCCACAGGGGTAGTAAACTATCATATAAATTACATTATTAGAAAGTATTAGTTTGCAGCTGCCAACACTGCTCACTAAAAGAGACTGATACAGTCTGCACTGGTGTTCATTTCTGCTGCAGAGTATAGAAGTACTTGTGTGATTTGCACGTGTGAAAGTAGTTTGTTTTTGTAATGTCTGTGAGTGACAGGAAATAGTTTGTGTGATTCAGAGATGCATGATGTACAGTACTTGTGTTTCAGCCTTCGTCACATTGTTAAATTATGCGTTAGTGTAGAGAAATGCGGACTACAATGCGGATATTAAATTCTGGATGAAACGACATTATTGCTGAAAGCTCAGGGATGATGTGACACAGAGAAATAGAGAGCAGAAACAAGGAAATGAGGCTGGACTCATATTGGCAACACAACAACAAACCCATCCCTGACCCCTTCACTAGTGCTTGGTAGATTTGAGAACTATAATCAAATATATGCAGTGGTGTCTGAAGATTTCATTCATATTGAGCTGAAAGACCCCAAAGTGCTCATCATCTCTCCAACCAGAGAGCAACAGGGGGGAAAAAAACCCTACAGCATAATAACACTCTAAAATCCTCCATTATTCCAGCTGAGACATCTGCTTCTGTAATGAAACCAACAAACAAACATGCATAATTCAACCAGCCAGCCGGTTCCACATTGGGTGGAAATGAACAAAAAACAAAACAAAAAAAACAATAGTCCAATAATTATTGCTGCGGAAAAATGATGAAGTACCGTACTTACACCTAAATGGCCTTATTTACACTCATTTGTTAGGAGCAATTCAGGAGGTGAAACACTTAGTTGTGTAGTCTGTGTGTGTGTGTGTATAAAGTGTGTAGTGTACTGTACAGCTACAGGAGACAGTTTCCTCTGCAGATGGGAAAGTGCTAGTGTCATTTTTTATGACAAAACCAAACATTAGATTGCAATAAACATAGTCTAGCTCAAAATTAGGGCGCTAACAGTGGATGAGAGTAATGATGATGTTACCACAGGGAATAAATCTGGAGACAGGCCACACACACACACACACACACACACACGCACACACACACACATAAGAAAACAAGACAAAGAGTCTACGGCCACACTGTAGCTCTGTGAACCTGTACCATGATATATTACAAGAACTGGATACCGGACCCCAAGATGGCGTCCATTCATTTAAATGAAAACTGCTCACGCAGCGGAGAGGCCAATAAAGTTTTGCCGCTTTCTTGTTTGCTTCTGTATTGTGCGGCCTACTGCCCACCCACATTAGTATTTCACTCCCTGACCCAATCCACTCAGTCCTGCTCGGTCCATAGACTTCACACTAGGTTGATGTCATGCACACAGAAAAAGCTTTTCTAGGCTCTGGGAAAGTTTTACAAAAATAGATTGGTTTAAAAATTCCTAATAAAATTGTTTGGCTTGTGAGGTGTCCTTTCAACATCTCTTTTATAATGGTGGTCTATGAGGAAAATGCCTTTTGGTGGCGCAGATTTGTTTCATTGCAGTACTGGGATTGGCCACTGGGGCAGATTGCCAGCAAGGCTGACTGGTGGCACTCTTTGTACATCCATGGCTTGTACTTAGGCACAGTGGCGCTTTGAGCAAAATGCTAACATCAAAATGCTAAAATGGTCCAAATGACAAAGCCAACATGCTGATGTTTAGCAGGTATAATGTTACCCATTGAATCAGAATCAGAATCAGAAATACATTATTGATCCCCGAGGGGAAACTTTTGTTACAGCTACACAGGAATAGAAGTACTAGGCAAAAAATATAATAAATAAATAAATTAAGTACCAAGTGGGTATAAAAAAAAATAAGTGTGAAGTACAAAGTGAGTTTACCGGTTGACGATAATAATATGGTATAAGGTAATAGTGCATGAACTGTCAAGTTAAGTGTAGCTTATTAAGATTATAATGAGACAGAGGATATTGCACAGCAGTAATAGGTATGAATAATATCAATAAAGATGACGAGACGGAGCTACGGCAACAGGCAGCATGCACGTTGGCTCACTAACAACGGTCTAAATATAGAGGTTGTGATATTGGGCTAAGTAGATAAAAATGACTTGACTTGTTGATGTTCACCATCTTAGCATGCTAATATTTGCTAATTAGTACTAAACACAAAGTACAGCTGAGGCTGATGGGAATGTCATTAGTTTTGCTGGTATTAAGTCATAAACCAAATACTGGAGTGATTGTAACCTGATGATGGCGCTAAATGAAAAGTCAGGGAATCGCCAAAGCTCCCTGAGGGAAACATGACTGTCTGTACCGAATTCCATGTCAGTCCATCCAATAGTTGGTGAGACGTTTCACTTAAAACCACAAATGTCAAACTCATGGTCCCACTAAAGGAAAAGTCATCACCAGTCAAGAGGATCACCAAAGTCATTAGGATTTATCCTCTGGCCACTAGGGATATCTGTACCAAATTGTATGTCAATCAGTCCAATAGTTGTTGAGATATTTCAGTCTAAACCAAAGTGGTGGGCTGACTGACCGACACATTGTCATGTAAACTCACATTGACAAAGACTTGGTGCAGACACAAGCATGAATGCATATACACACACTATGCAGGCAGGCATTGACATTAAGGGAGAGATTCCAACGGACACACACACACACACACACACACACACACACACACACACACATTTTAACTTTCATACACCATCTCTTTCCAACAGCTTTGCATACTCACTTCTCAGCCTCACTTGATATCTGCAACTGAAAAACTTGACATGGGGATCGAGAGAAACAGAACTTGAAAAATGGAAGAAAGCAAGTCAAGAGAGACATAAAAAGATGGGAGAGCAAAAGAAAGAAAAGAAGACAAAGAGTGAAAACAGTGATGGAGAGAGATGACGGGCAGATAGTGAGAAGAAAAAGAAGCGAAAGCCAAAAAAGAGAGATAAGAAAGAGGAAAGAGGGCAGCAAAAATTAAAGACAATGAGCGAGGGAAAGATGAATTATGCATCATGTGACTACAGGGCATGAGGAAACCAATCTGGAGGGGAGGAAATGCCAGACTGATACAAGCTCAATTCATCTCTACAGTGACCTTCTCTATCTCTCCCACTCCTTGGCTAAAATCAACAATCTGACTGAGGAGGAGAATAAGAGAGTGAAAGAAAAGGCAGAAGATGACTGCCAAAAAAAGAGCATGTGAATGGAAGAGAGTGAGGAGGAAAGATAAAAAAAGAGAAAGAGCAGGGACTGATGTGTGAATAAAATATGCAATGGGCTAAAAAAAAGCAGAGTGTAGACAAAAATAAATAAGAGATAGCGAGAGGGAAAACTGTAAACAGAATCAGAAAGATAGGGCTTTTAAGTATAGTAGCAGGGGAGAACGAGAGCAGATGGGGGCGGGGGTAAAGAGATGGGACGCAGGGGGAGCACCTTGACTTTGACTGTAGAGGTGAGAGGAGATGATGAACTTGATTGCTATCTTTCTTTGGCTTTAGTGAAAGTATCACTCCTTCCACTTTGACATGGGGAAACACAACTACCACAAACAGCTGATGCTGTCATAACACACATTTTTAAGGCCCTAAAACATTTTTTTTCTCAGTCAGCTTCATACTATAAGTGATGGGAGACACCTTCTGCCAAAGTTGGAACAAGTTTGATTATTTCACATGAGAGATTGCTCTTCTCTTTGGTTTGAAGTGGGCGGGGCTTGTTTAGAAAAGCTGATATCACATACTTCTTTGCACCAATTAAGATTTAGCAACATTTAATTCACAATCTGAGACCAGTTGGTGGGTTGTTTAGTCACTGTCAATCACATCTGATCAAGCCACACCCACACAGTCCTGATAAAGCAGAGTTTCCTGAGTTTTTGAGTATTAAACTCTTTATAAATCATACCTAAAGATGTTTTATTTTACTTTGATTGTTGCTTATTTAAAGCTTCTATAATCAATAATTTTATATTAACAATGAATCACATGACTACTTCTATGTTAAAGGGGCCACTCATAGTGACAAACCCACAAATATTTATCACCCAACTCTGTAGTTATCCTCAACTCTATGGAGCATTTGAGCTTCTTCCAGTTCACTGTTTTGGTTTTCTGGCCCGCAACTTTACTGTTTTGGTTCACTCTCACTGCTCTCATGAGAATCATTTTCGGCCGTAGGAGGGAGCTGTTTTCAGCGAAAATCCCTAAATAGCCACTGTACCTTACCTGCCCTGCACCAAACAACACACAGACACAGTTAGAGACTAGCTGGTGAGCATAGTGGAGCATTTAGCAGCTAAAGAGCCAGATATTTCCCTCAGGAGTTTGTGGAGACCAAAACAGTGAGTGAATACTGGACTTACATTTGTCAGGTGGACGCAAACTTGGCTCTAAATGAATGCTAATGCTGCTTTGTATCTGCTGGATGTATAAATAGGCTACGAATTGCTAACAAGTTCCACATATCAACTTACATGATGACAATATGTCAGTGTAATGTTTACAGCTTGTTTCCGCTGCCCCCAAGTGGCCAAAAAAATAATTATTACAGGTTTAAAGTGAGATTTTAAGTTTTCATTATTAATACCATAATGATTTAATTTGAATGCTACTTTGTGTTTTTGTTTCTTTTTTGGGAAACACAACCTCTGTGAGCCTTAACAGCTTGGCATCAGTCTGTCTTCACAAGTCAGTCAATGTGTGCAACCCAATCACATGGCCACAGCGTTCGTCTCCAATCAAACCAGTTGGGTCAAAGAGGGCCATGACTCAAGACAGACAGATAGACAGTCAGTCAGATTTACATCCAGTCAATAACTCTGTCAACAAAGCAGACAGTCAATCAGTCTGTCACCCGGTCTGAAAACTAGCCAGTCATTCAGCTGTTCACAAATTTGTCAGTCACCTAGTCAAATGACAGACAAATAGTCAGCAGACCACTCAGCTGTTCAGTCAGACTGTCAGATTTGTCACAACAGAACCCTTCTGAGCGACACAGTAAGAAAGCAATTTTTGCTTTCGCAAAACACGTCAACCACACAGCTCTGAAGAATGTATTGAATTTGTCAATGTGTTCGAATGGAATGAGGGAGGAAGATGGAAAAACCAGCCACAGGAAAGACACAAATCACCATCTCTGTTTGACATGAAACAGACAGGATGGGGAATAATGCAGGAGTCAAGACACACATGACCACATTAGAATTGGGCAAGCAAGTAATTGAAAGTGTATATACACAAATGAACAGAAACATGCTCAAACAAGTAAAAGGCAAAAGTCTGTCAAACAAGAACACACACACCCAAAATGACACATAAACAAGGTCACACATTCTAACATTGCATAAAAGTATGCAAACACATACACACGTCAGCATAAAAAAACAAGATGTGATGGGTGAACAAAAGTTGTTCAGAGGCAAAAGCACCATCATATTCACAACAGAAAGGAGCTGATGTGCTTCATACAAATGTTAACTGTATTTTGAGATGACAGGTGGGCACACACAAGAAGCCTAAAAGGACAAATGCACAGATACACACATGTATTTGCACTGACAAAGGCATGCTTTTAAAAACACACACAAAAACATACAAGCAAACAGCCTATGACAAGAATTCAAAACATATAATGACATCCAAATTCGCAGGGGGAAGCTCAGTCATTTACTACAAAATGCTTATTGCAGGCTGTTAACTCACACAAACACAGCTCTACCCTGTCAACATGTCTCCAGAATGCTCTTTTGGCAGTTTTCAAAGTTGAGGAGATGTAGCCTCCTGAGACTCGCAGACAAAACTGTCGATTTTTTTCAACAATATCCAAACAGATCCTAGCACTGCTGTGGTTGCTTTATCTTCTACAATTTCACACACTGTCTGCCAAGAAATGTCTTCTATGTATGTCTATCTTTTACATCTTTTTTTTGCCTTTTTAGTCATAACATCTTCTCTTTCTTGGAAAGTGAAATAGTTTAAAAATAAAACCAATGGAGGTTTTTTGAGAAGTGTCAATTTCCTAAAGCAAAAACAACTACAGATCTCTATATAATAACAGCAGGAGAACTTAAAGGTCCACTATGTAGGATTTAGTGGCATCTAGCGGTGAAATTGCAGTTTGCAACCATTTGAATATCGCTCACCTCAACCTCCTCTTCCAAGCATGTAGGAGAAACTATGCTGACCATGAAACTCCAGGTCCTATCTAGAGACAGTGTTTGGTTTGTCCGTTCTGGGCTACTGTAGAAACATGGCGGTGCAACATGGCGACCTCAGTGGAAGGGGACCCGATCTCTCTGTAAATATAAACAGCTTATTCTAAGGTATTGAAAACACAACAATTCTTATTTTCAGGTGATTATAAACTAATGAAAACATTCAATGTCTCACTCTCCTCTCCTTCATCTTCTATTTGCAGGTCAGGCAGTAATTAAAGCCATTTTCCTGTCACTCCCCACCTGTCCAGCAGCCGTCAGTGGAGAGCTTTCCTGCCTCAGCCATCACCTGATCAGCCACCTGATCCCACTGCTGTTCCTCATTTCCCCTTTAGCTCCCTAGTATATGTAGCCCTCAGGTTGCAGTCTTCCCCTTGCCAGCTTGTTTTGGTGCCTTCCAGGTTTATTGGTCTACCCATTACTCTATTTAGTCTACTTCTATGTGCCCATTTGACCTCTGCCCTCTGTGCCTTAGCTCCCTTTGTTATTGTTGCTTGTTTGGACTGATCTCCTGCTGCCAACCTTCTGCATTCCCATTGATCAAGTTAAGACTGTTAAGACCATCCACACGTGCCTGTGTGTCTGCAGTTGGGTTCAAACTACTACTCTGCTGCAAACAAAAATGAGCCAGATAATGACATGGAGCCCTCAGAGATGATTCCAGAATACCTTCTTGACTTGGTAAGAACCTTATTTGCTTAGTATACATGAAGTCTCCACGAGACAAACTGTGGCAGGGGGCCTGAAGATGGAATTGGTCATGTTTGTCGATTGATTTATGCTAAAGTTCTCCTCATCTCAAAAAGTTGTTGAGTCTTTGGCACTTTTGAAAGCCTTTGTGGAAACAATCAATGTACTGTAGAACCAAAGAGCATCTAGAGGGAATGGTTGTTGAAGAGGTTTATACTGTGACTGATTTCTACAGTATGTACACCATCTTCAGCGAACTGAGCATTTTGTAACATTTGACCCTTTACCAAATAGTTTTTGTATGTGTGATTTTTATGGACTTTATGGATGGTGGTTCTCAAACCTGTAGTACAGCCCAGTGATCAGAATGAAATGCCATTTTGTTAACACTGCATTATTTGTTAAGTAAACAGTTTCTGATAAACAGATAAGATTAAAAGCACATGTGCCTGAAAATGCCTTTAAACAGTTCTAACTAGCCAAGATCTTTTGTTTCTGTCTCTTTTGCCCATCTGACTCCCTCCTCTTTCCTGCTCTGTCTGTTTTTCCTCCCCCTTTGTCTTTGTTCTTCTGTATTGTTATCTATGTTTCCCTCTCTCCCCTTTTCTTTCTTTTTTTTCCAGCATCTATGGGCAAACTCAACTCCTTTCATTAGCTTCCTCTATCTCTCTCGATCTCTCTCCCTTTGCTTTGGCTGCCGTTCTGTTTGGCCTTCTCTCTCTTTCTCAGATCACTGATCTCTCTGTGCTGAAGCCCGAGGAAATCGGCATCCGGTGAAGCTGCTTCCTTCCAGAGCTTGACATTGAGTTAAAAAAACAAACAATCAAAAAAAATATAATATGGTCCGACCAAAACACAAATCATTTCGGGTTGAACTTGAATCACAGCTAGAGGGCACGGGAGCTTAAACAGTTTGGAATACTTCAATAATGAATTGCAAAATACCAAACCATGTTTTTGTGTTATATTTTTGAAACTGAGGCCTGAATTGTGCGCAGTTATTCCCATATTCATTGATTCACTGATTTCCGACGTGGTCTGAACACACATTGCACAAACGACATATTTTCTAGGATAACCCAGCCCTGCGAGTCTACAGCAATGCTAGTGGCTCTGTGAGACTACTTTAAAGCCTCAAGTGTTGCTTTGAGTTGAATGCTAATGTCACCATGCTAACATGTTTAGCAGGTAATGTTTACCATCTTAGTTTAGCATATTAGCATGCTAACATTTGCCTAGGATAGGACACATCATCTGGGAACCATAAATGTCTGTTCAAGATTTCATGGCAATTCATCTAATACCGACGGACAGACCAACATTGCCATCCATAGATCAATGTCGCTAGCTTGACTAAAAAGATCATGGAAACGCACACTAAATGAAACCTAGGTGAAGTGATTTAGGAAGAAGAAAATTACAAAAAGTTAACTACATAGACAAAAAAGATAAAGGAGTAGGAGTATAAGTTTTTCAAGAGAAGATGAGAAACTAAAGAGAAGAGGGTAAAAAAAAATCACATTCTTAAAATTAAACCAAAAAACAGCATTGCTGTTCAAATATTTAGTAGGACAAGACACCGGGAACTTAAACACTTTGTTAATCCCCACTCCAACCAGCCAATATATATACACGCACGCACACAATAGTCAGAACAAATGAATGTGCTTCAGCTGTAGGTAACCTTCCCTCCTCTGTGAAACATCTGTTACTGCATTGCAGAGGCTGTTGGACGGCAGAGGGGAAAAGATTTTTTTTTTTATCTCATTGCACAGAGAGATGTTATTTTGTTGAGATGAATAGTGTAGAAACAGCGGTGCAGAGGTGAGGAGCCTTGACAGACAGAAAATGACGGGGTCAGATTCTGAGGCCAGGAAATATAAAGAGCACACTGAAAAAAGACAGAGGGGAAGAGGTATATGTGAAGAAACTCGGCGTGAGATGGACAGGGAAAAATTGAGAGTCTGCGGTAGGGAGTGGAAGGATGAGAGAGAGGAAAGGGATGTCAGAAACGTAGTGCTTTCATTATGAGAAACTGTGAACATACTGTATACGTTTAAAATGGAGTAGAGGTCAGGTATGCAGGTCTGAACATGAAACGAGCATCTTCAAAAGAGAAGATGAGACAGAAAGGAGGAAGGATTGAAGAGCTCTCATGGCAACAGAATGTTAACATATATTTCATACATCGCAGAGGTCGGGTTTGAGGGTCAGGAGATGCTTTGTAGCTTTAACAGAACAAACTACTGAAATAGATCAAAGGTCAGGTTTCGGTGTCAAACAAAAGAGAGAGCAACATGGATGAGAGGTGTCAGGAAGTCTGAGCATGCATTCACAAAGAGAAATGGGTCGAGATAAAAAAAAAAAATGAGGAAAGCAAAAGAGAGCAACAGGAGTGTAAAATACTGTTACTGTGTGGGCACAAGGTGAAAGATATCGAAAGGCTTTTGTTGAAACCAAAGCATTACCACAAATGCAGTATCTGTTGAACAGTGTGACCACAGAACAATGAGCATATTGCAACTCTATACATTTTGCACGTGCTATTTTATGGACTTTGATAGATTTCGGAATGAGGTTCTCAAACAGGCATGTGATTGGCAAAGGACAAAAAAAGCAGGAAAATACAGAGACCAGAGCATGGTAAGTGGGCTGTCCATGTATGTATAATTTTACTTTCAAGTAGAGTTATCGCTAGCTGGCAGCTAATTTAGTTCATCCCACTTGATGGCGCCAACTATTAACGGGCATTGAGCTGAACGCAAACATCCTTGTGGATACTTGGAAAGGGGAAAGCTCATATCCCCCCCAAAAGAAAAATTCATGTGCGTCACATTTTCAGGTCGCAAAATCCTGAGTTCAGGATTGAAAAATCACATCCCTGCTCAAACCTTCATTACTCAGTCTGACATGTTCAGGTTAGCTGTTTTCTGTTGGGGTTGTGATGTAATGATGTAGAGCTAGTTAATGCTGTGTAGCAGTCAGACATAACTGCAGACAGCAGAACGTCCTCTATTGTTACTCACTCCTGATATCCCTCCACCATGCAAACAGTTCACAGTAGATGTAGTTAGACTGAGAACCTGTTGTAATGTTAACCTGACACTTTTGCATTAAACAGTTCAAGGACATACTGTATGTTCTGTGTGATTATTCTGCACATACAGGTGTGAGGGTTATTTTGCCCAAACCAATCAGCAATGACTGATGGGATCCATCCCATCACCATCATTTGATGACGCAACACAATGGAATTAGCTATCTGGTAGAGTAAAAA
Source organism: Siniperca chuatsi (assembly GCF_020085105.1). Taxonomy (NCBI): domain Eukaryota; kingdom Metazoa; phylum Chordata; class Actinopteri; order Centrarchiformes; family Sinipercidae; genus Siniperca; species Siniperca chuatsi. The sequence goes on from NC_058064.1 coordinate 11,956,275, forward strand.
CAATAGTTTTAGATATCGACTTACATTTATTTTAATTCAGAATTCCATTACAACACAACATGACTTTTGGAAGAAAGTTCATGCAAAGCTGTTTTCCATACTTGTCAAATTTATAAGACCTTTTTGTATTATCATATAAATCTTAAACTGGATCCTTTAAAGCAGAATTCTATAATGATTCGTATGATGTTGTTTTTATAAAACACCACGAATGGTGATCTAATCCATGCTCTACTAATGAAGAATGCTGATTACATTGTTGGCGTCATAGCCTACCTGTTTTCGTAAATTGAAAATTTTACTTTGATAGAACTGAATATCAACAGGGTCGAGACACTAGGTCCTCTACCACCTCTGCAGTGGCTATGTGTAAAGTTAGAGATTTCTGCTTTGCACATGTGGTGGATTGACAGGGTAATGCATACCTCTACCCTATGAAATGACAGTTTTTAAGACCACACACACAAAGAGAGAGATACGGGAGACTTGGAGAAGTTAAAATAACAAGGGAGTGAGAACGAGAGGAGTAACAGAGTAAGCAATTTTCTCCTCACACCAAAATAAGGTCAAATTGGGTTATTTGTCAGACAAGGACTTGCTCAAATCGAATGTCAGCAAAATGAATAGAAGTGCTTAAGGCACTAGAATGATAGAGAGAAAGGGGGGTAGACCGCAAAAATAAGAGGAAGGCAATGAAAGAGTAAAAGAATGAGGTGAAGTGGAAACAACACAATAAAAAAACGAATAAAAGGGTGGGGAGGGAAGAAGTGTGACAAAATCTAAGTCAGAAACAACAAACAGGACACAGATGACGATAAAGACAGGAAACAAGAAGGGAATTAGAGTGAGAAACAAGATGATAGTGACAAGACATTGAGAAAATGTGAGAGCAACTCGTAACATCTGGTACTGGTTGTGAAATGGTTTTCTAAAAGGTCAGATTCGTGGTAGGGCATTTAGGGATAAGTGGGATAGTGCTTGTTCAGGTCTTTGCTGCCTTTAGGCGCTTTCGAGACGTTTGTCATCCAACATTTAACCCTACCTGCCACAGAGACAATGGAACAATGTCACTGAAATGAGCATATGACTTTTATCACACGTTACCATTTGTCATTCTTTACAAAGGCACCACAATGGGGGGGGGGGTGAGAGTATGGCTGCATATTGGGTCTCTCTCTGTCTGTGTGTGTGTGTGTGTGTGGGGAGCTGTGCCTCTTACCTGAAAAAGGAGGAGTCATTATTGAAATGACATGCAGCAGTCTTTGTGTACGGCATTTGCGTCCTTTTTTCTGGTAATGGCTCATCAAGAAGATATCACGAGTGCTGATGCCGATATCATTGATTGAATTAAACACATTCACATTGTGGTTGCGCGTGTGTGTGTACAGCAGCTGCATGATAATTAAGTACAAGTGATCATCATGTTGAGTGCAGCCTCTGTTTCCTCTAGCTTACCTGTCCGTCTTTCTGCCGTTAAGCTTGTTAGAGGCGTCTCATACTCGGTACAAATCTGAGCCTGTAAAACATCCCAGAAAGTGTCATTGAGAATATTATGCACATAACTCCTGGGACTAACCAGCACAATTTCAATTATACTGTATTTACAGAAACACATACAGTACATGGGGGTGTCATAATGGCAATGGCAGGCTATGACTTGTGTGTGTCACACACTTTAAAAATCAATGCCATTTGTGTCAGTGGCTCCATGAGATGGTGTTGGGTTCAATGTGAGTGGCTGTATTAACCTCATTCCCAGCGTGGTTGTGTGCCTGCCTGCCAAAGGCTATTTAATTCTAAATGGTAATTCTGCAGTGTTAAACCGATGTGCTGTTTTCTACACATCGGTGTGTGTCTATTGGACAGCACATCTTTCCAATTACAGGGATTTTTCTGCATAACATTTATCAACAAAAGTTTGACATGCTGCAAAATGCAGCAGTTTCTGTATATCTCTGTTGGTTAAGGCTGGTGCACATCAAAGGCTGTTTAGTCCACTTTACATTGGACTTGTTGATCTAATACAGCTGGAGAACATATCCTGATCATGGGGGGTGATGCATATTGTCCTCTGGTAATTATTGCTTATGGCTATTAATCTCCCCTGTGGTGAGGCTGGAGTTTGACCACGGCATGCATCCTCAACACTGAAAAGTTCACTGTGTGTTTGTATTAGTCTTTTTTTTTTTCACTAGTTAAATTAGATTTATGTACAATTTATATTTATCATCAAGACCTAATTATGAGACAGTGTAGTCCCTCATTTGTCCAGGAGTGTTCCATCGTAGAAAAGGTTTCAGTCGTAGTCATCTGGACACTGTTTTCAGAATCAAGACGTTTCGGCTCCCATCCGGAAGTCATTCTCAATTGTGAAAATGGTCTGAGAACTCAGAAATGTAATTTCTGCTGTTTACTTTAAGGTCAGTTTCAGGTGAAACTAGGCAGGGTAAACCGCTGACACTCAGGAAGACTCCTCCCTGAGGGCGGGGCCTAAGCAACACAGAGTAGCTTAAATTTCTGAGTTCTCAGACCATTTTCACATTTGAGAATGACTTCCGGATGGGAGCTGAAACGTCTTGATTCTGAAAACAGTGTCCAGATGACTACGACTGAAACCTTTTCTGCGATGGACCTAATTATATTTTTCCTACTTGTCTCTCCCACCCCAAGTTACAGGCTTAGCTAAGCTGACCTTATTTTCACATGAAGCCTGTTTTGCCTCCAGCTCTTACCAGAGAGTTCACAGGCCAAACTGAGTCATTTACCATTATTCAGTGCATATTAAAGCATGTTGGATTACATAATTTTTTTGACTGGAGGTGTTGACATTAGTATCACAAGGGAGATGTTCGTTATATGACATGTGATTACCTCAAACAGAAAACTGAAATCTGTTGTGAGACGCAGTGTGTATTTCAATTATGATTTTCAAAGTCTTTTAATGTGTCTGAAGAATCTGTGAGTGTATATGCGCGGCTGTGAGACGATGATGAAAGGAAGGTGTTGCCCTATCACGTTGCTGCGTCTCGTGACCATATGACATTTGGGACAAGAAAGATTATTAGTAGCTGCGGGCCATGCATACACAAATACACAGCCACACACACACAAACCAAATCCTCACATACGGTATGTATTTAAAAAGAAAGCCTTTCAAATTCTTAACTCAGTTTATTTTTATTTTTTTTAACTATAACTATGGGAAAAGTCCTTAGGACATTTTTAATAGGCTCCCAAACTCTTTATTCAATGGGAACCTAATTCTCAACTGTGGAGCCTGGAAACACCTCATATTATCCTTATGATGAAACTGAAGGGACACTATTTATATAACCACACAATTGTATGAAATGTACAAGTGCCAAACCCTTCTGAGTAATGTAAAAAAGTGCTTCCACTACAAGTGGTTTTCATCCAAAATAGAAGTTGAATCTTTGGTTATTAATAGTCTTGTTTCTCCCAGTTCAGCCTTGGTCCTCACACCTCTCTGGAGAAAATCATTTCAAGAGTAAGGGGGAGTAAACCTCCCATTAAGTGGCAGAGACAATCCGACAGTCTGTGCCAGCCTTGATATCTGAGCTGGTTTCAATCCCCTGCCTTAATAAGGGAAGGAGAGAAATTCAATACACTCCTAGTTGAAATAAGTCCATTGAAACCTGTTGCCAATTATCAGGCTGCATCCATCCTGTGTGCTTGTGCATGACTGTGCACAAATTCAAACCTGTATGTGTGCAAATGCTCATATTATACTCCTGTGGGCATATGTGTATGTTCACATTGTTATTGTACGCAATATGATTATTATAGTGTGTCTGTGTGTGTATTTGCACATATCAGATGACATCTATTCGCTTCTCTATCAGTAGATTTCAAAGTACAATGCATGTGTGTGCAGACAGTTTTGACACTGTGAACACAACATGTCCTAAACTGTTTATTTTTGTTGTGGATTGCAACATTCACAATCTTGGGGGGGAAAAAGAGGCTTTGAGAGAAACAAGAATAAGACTAGAGAGAATATTATGAAAGACAAATAAGATGGCAAGAGAAAAACTAACCAGACTGATATAGTGTAGGTCTATTCAAAAGATAACACACTCATTCCCTGGTGTGCTGGAAGAGCATAAAACAAAATGCAGTAATGTAAGAATGTATGATGGAAAAAGGCAAATTGAATTGATTGTTAAAACGCAAGGAGTGATTAACTTCTTATCTGTGTTTACAATTGTGAGGAGGAAAAATATAACGAGGACACTTTGGTTTTGATTTAATTCAGAACATACAGGTAGAAATTCCGTTAAACTGGAAGGGCGAAAACAAAAACCTTTCAAAGTGTAACTGCAAAGCAAGAGGAAGAGAAGGAGGGGAGGGTGGACTAAGTGAGTTGAGAGGCAGAAAAGCTTTTATAGGCTAAATGATTCATTGAATAATCTCCCAAAACCTCGAAAGTAGTTGTCCTCAGGCCCCAAAGATGACTTAAATAGTATTGTGATCTACGGATGGTAGTTTTTCTTTCTAAACCACATATATATAAACATTTCCATCATTTTGAGCCTCTCTACCTGCTACAATAGTGCGTTCATCGGGTAGACCATGTATGCGTATGTGTGCAAAGCGCAGCAGGTGGGGAAAGGTTCTGTATTGTTAATGTGAAAAACGGGGGTATCTGTATGAGTGCTTTTGTGTTTGGTCCAGTGGGTAAAATAACCATTGATTTCCTTTTTCCTTTTGTTTCAGATGAGCTGGGGTTGTCAGTTCCTTTTGTCGGATCAATAATTTCAGCACATTACCAAGCTCATACAGTAGCTGACCAGTGAGTGAATGAGTCACTCTTTGGTGTGTGTGTGTGTGTGTGTGTGTGTGTGAGTGAGTCATCTACTAATTAGGGCCCAAGAAGCGACTGCTGCAAGTTCCCTATTGAAACTGAAGATGTTATTATTATTATTATTACTATTATTATTAATAATAATATTATTAATATTATTATTATTAATAATATTAATATTAAGGCCTGAGCAGCTACTGCTTTTTTTCCTTGTCCAAATGAATCATTTTTGAGGGGCTAAAGGTGCTCAAACTCACAAAATTTTGCACATTTGTCAGACATGGAGAAAATATACGTATTTTGTGGGTCTAGCGCATGGGCTTGGCAAAATGGTTCCATTGCGCCCCCTACAAAACTGAAAAAAAGCAGCCCCCGGCCTACGTTTCACCTACATATACATGTATCACCTAAACGTCACACAATTGATAAGAGTTGCGGCCTGAAGACTTCTACATGCCAGTATTCAGTCATAGTCACAGCGCCACCTACTGGCAACAGCAAGTTACAGTCCCTATCGTCTTACAAACTACTCGTAGCAGATTAACCAGATCCGCCTTAAATTTGTTAAGCAAAGTCTTAAGACCTTGATGATGCTTTATTGGGAAGATTGTGAGTTTCCATCAAACGCCATTGCCGCGCCGGCGGATTATTCGCCATGAAAGAGGAAGTTGTTGTAACTTGATTGTACGTGGTCCAATCTGCCCAAAATTTCACGTTTGAGAAGAGTCCTGGCCTGAGGACATCTACATGCTAATTAGGACTAGGTCATTGCGCCACCTACTGGTAACAGGAAGTAAGCCTTGCGTGACAATCAGCATTTGATTTACATGACAATTTCAGGGTGTGGTGTACACTTGATATACTGGAACATGATGTATACTTAGTGGGTGTTCTTTAGCGCCACAGAGTGGACACAGGAAGTGACATTTAACTCCTTCGTGCAGCATACAGAACACGTGCAAATTCAGAGCCGCATCGTGCGACTTCCGGCATCGTCGCAGCCCCTGCCGTTAATTTTCATTTGTTGTTGTTGCTATAATTGGCAGCAGAAAAATGTTTCATGACTCTTTGATCAATCAATGCTATTAATCAAAATGTCAAAACTGCAGTTCTGTAGGAATAATGTGAGTATGCGCGTTTGAGACACACAGACACCAAATGCAGAGCTCTTAAGTGAGAGAACTGGAGACAAAAGACTGAAAACTGAAAAGAATACTTGAACAGTGAATTTGACAAAATTGAATTTGTGCATCCAACTGTAAGCACAAGAGCAGTGGAGGGAAAACAAGTTCTCAAATTCTTTACTTTCGTAAAAGCAGTAATACCCTGATGAGTTACTATAGGAACAGACTCAAATCCAAGCTCAAACCACTATGCTGTTTTACCAAGGACTGTGTATTTTTGTCAGGGACTTTGGCAGAGGTGCAAGCCAGAGTTTATTTTTCCCTGATTTTTTGTTTTACTTTATCCATGTTTTCTTGCTTCCTTTTTTGTTCTCTTCACCCTTGCACACATTCTGGCACGTGAAACACGTGCACACTCATAAGCCAACATAAGTGTCTTTTGTTTTTTAAATCTCTTCTCTTCTCGAAACACATTTTTATCGGCAAGCATATCCTGATCTTACCTGAGCTGTTTATTGGTTTTTATGTATTTTATCATTCACTATTTTATTTCTCTATATGTGAAGCACTGTGTACTTTGTTTTGATAAGTGCTTTATAAATAAAGATTATTATTATTATTATTATTATTATTATTATTATTATTATTATTATTATAACCTCTTGTGTTACTATACTCAGCAGTGTTGGGCAACTTAGTTTAAAACTGTAACAACAAGAAGTCCAAATCCTCCACACGTCACATCTTCTGTATTTCACAAATCGAGAAATAGAAAACAAGACATTGTAGTTTGACAAGCAGGCAGCCATATCATTTATTGGCATCATTTATTTATTCATATAATTTAGAGGGATTTACTGACCATCCAGCAGCTATCTTAGCCTGGGTGACTGCACACAGCTGTCCAGAAGTCCCGACCTTCACAAACCTCCAACTCTAAACAAAACTGACGTTAGGTGACTCCTGATTGTTAGTGTCCGTGGCTAATATTAGCAAGCTAGCTAAGAACACACAGCATGTTTATAAGACAACTTTGGCATAACTGAGAGTTGCATTTCTCCTCTTTTTGTAGAGGCTAACTGCCTCCCCCCACCTCAAGCCCCCACAACTAGCAAGCTAGCACGGCCAACTGATATTAACCATCTAACTCCCGAACAAGTCAACAAGCTGACAAAATGTCAGTCATGGAGCGTTACTGGGATTAGTAACTGTAATTAAATTACTTTTTTTCTGTAATGAGTACTGGAAAGGATTATAATTTGAATTTCAGTAATTCTATTACTGTAACATGTTACAAAGTAATGCGCTACTGCCCAACACTGGTAACGTTACTCTGATTCAGTTCTAATTGTCTTGCATTTTTGTTTTCTTCTTTTTATCTTCTATGTCCGAATGGCAACTTTAAGGCAACCTCATGTTGGTATGTTAATGTTTGTCTTTCAATAAAAAAGTACAAGATAAAAGAAACATTAATGAAACAAAACTGGGCCATTACGTCCAGTTTGGTTTGTCTTTTGAAGAGTTAACTCGTCCCAGTCGAACAGATGAAGCCATTCTTTGACTCTTATTGACATATCTGTTTATTTGTGCACTCTCTATACGTTCACTGGGTAAAGTGCTTAATAATAGTTGGGGTGTTTTTAAAAAAAAAAAAAAAAAATCAAAACATCCACAAACGTTAAATTGTCCCTATTTGAGTACAGTACTTTCCTCAATGTACTTTTTCTTTCCACCTCACCTCGGTATCATTAGATGTGTTCATGGCCATGTTTGTTACGTGTATGTATGCATGTTCATTTGTGACAGTTTTTGTTGATGGTCATGCACATCCTCACAGACAGCCTGTTCTTTCCCCTGATCCCCCTGATAAATCCTTCAAGCTGTCGGTGCCTCTGGGAGCAGGGAATGAGATGGAGATATAAAAATGATGTAAGGAGAGAGACTGAGGGAGCGACAAACAGGAAATGAGACAACAGGAATGGAGTTGGGGTCTGGAGATTGGAGCTGGGAGAGAGCGGGATGGACGGGAGATGTGGATGCAAGTAACACTGTGTCATAAAAAGGGAGAGCTGACAGTGAGATGGAGAGGTAGAGTAAAAGACTCAGCAAGGCTGGAAGAGTGGAATGATTAGAGATCTGGAAGAAAAATGTGGTCACTTGAAGTTCAGCATGTAGAATACTGCAGTTAACATTTAACAAGTTAAACTAAAGACACTAAAGTTGAGATGTGCAGTGCATTCTGCAGGTATTTTTGTGTGTGTTGGCTCTGTAGTCTAAGGTTAGAGGCAACTTTTGGCTTTAACTTAAGGGTGTTCACAAGTTTACAGAAACAAAGAAAGTGGATTAAAACTTAGTGACACTTGACCTTAAGTATCTAAATTGGCCATACCTTCACTTGCTGAAGACCAGACTGAAGACAAAAACCACCAAAATGAGCAAGAAGTGTGGAGCTGCAGTACATGCAAAATAGCTAGTGTCTCTGAGTCGGCCCTCACTTTCAACATTACATCCTGGTACAACTTTCTTTGTTTAAAAAAAAAAAAAAAAAAAAAAAACACACCCTGTCCCTACCATTAGATCTCTGTACCCAGTCAGTTGGATGTAAAACAACCCTCATCACATAGGACCATTCATAACTCATTTTCATTCCCTCCAATCAGGCTGGACAAGACAAACTCAATGTCTTTTACTCCAAATGCCTTTAACACGATAAACAAGCAGTGAAGGACTTTGTACTCTAACACATGCACATATTTGCCCTTTGCTGCTTTCTGTACTGCCTTAGTGTTTTATTTTATTATGTTATTAACTGTGTGCTTTTATTTTTGAGCCACATCAAGCCCAAATTTCCATGTCCTGGTGATGGACAGTGAACTTTATGATTCTGAAAGTAATGAAGTAACAAAGTTAGTGTTAATTTGTTAAATGTATTTCCTACATTTTATCCGATGTTAACACCCTTAAATTAAAGCTGCAAATGAGCACCTGAACCTCATGGTCATTGTTTCATTTCAAATCAGTGTGCTAGAGTTTAGACTTTAGAGTTTATTTTTTATAAACATAACTATTATCCAGTACAACCCTCACCCAAAAGCTAAATCTTTTAAAACTAGAGATACTACTGATTGAAATGATCCCTTTCTATGGTTAAAGACACTGTGCTGTAGAATATTCATTTCACCAGTACATATATCCTACAGTACACAGGCTCATAATGTATATAAACCTATTTAGCCAATATAGAGGGATTATGCAAATGAGTGGGAGGAGACAGGATAAGAGTGGGTTTAGTGCCACTCGCCAGAGGGGTTTTTTACTCTTGGTGCACAGCTCTGCACTGCTGCTGCAGTCAGCTGTTGTTGCCTGTTCCAGTCAACAGATGGCGTTGTGGTACTTCAGTTGCCGCACACGTCGCTGGCATTTAAAATCAGTAGACGTGAACGGTGAGCTGGAGCACCATCAGATGATCAAATTTACAGACAAAAGCACGCTTACATCTAAAAGCAGTGTGTTTATGCAACTGAGACATTGGATTACACAACTAACACATCCCCTGCCTGCCTTATGCTGTCATGTCAAGATGGGAGCACTGTTTTTGCGAGTGTGTGTAAGTGAGAGAGAGATATAGATATGCACAAGGGGTTATGTGGTGAGCTTTAAAAAGTGAAATTTGGATTTCTCCTCTTTTACACACTCTCACTCCCTGTGTCAGTGTGCCTTTGCTGTTTCTTGCTCCTCATTTTACTCTTCCTGTATTTGTGAAAGACATATTTGATATTTTGGCTGCATACCCCGATTCTCTCTTTCACTCCATATTTCCCACTTTCTATGATATCCATTTTCAGCCTGTCTCCTTCTCTTTCACCCCCCCTTTCTCTGACTCACTGTCTCAAGCTCCCTGTTTCTGTGTTTTTGGCTCATTTTACTCTTTTCGGAGAATAATAGGGAATATCTAGATTCTATTCCAATGCTCTCTCTGCTAAAATGATGTCTAACACTAATGTGGTATGCACACAAATACATATTTGCACACCAGGAACAGGAAAATTCATGGTTTCAGTTTACACATAAACAAGTATTTGCACTTGGACAAAGACAAACACACAACACTCCTGTTTCTATATTAATTTCCGCCTGGTTCATTTCATTTCCAAAGAATAATAGGATAACATAATACCGGCAATATCTGATAATCAAGTCACAGAGTCCAGTGTTTTGCAAAAGGTCTTTTTTTTCTCACCCACATGCACGCATCACACCACTATATCACTCTCTCTCACACACACACACCAGTGTTTCCCATGCATGTAATTTATGTAGGCAGCACACAGTGAGAGTCTGAGGAATCACTCTCTGTCACTATGCAGGTGTCACAGGTACTCCATGATAAAGGCACTCTGCTGTAGGGCTGATATGCGCTGCACGTGCTGCAACTCAGAGGAGAGAGTTAGGGTTAGTGAAGGAACAGTGAGGTCGGGTAAAGCCAGTGCTTTCTAACATTTCTATCTTTCTGGCATCCAACTATATACAGTTTTAGCAATAGTTGTAGTTGCCTAACCTTAACCACACTGTGGTTGCCAGGCTTGGACATTGTAATTAAATAATAAAAAAAACACTGACATCAGCTAAAAACGTATTTATATTAACACTGGATCACATGATCACTTGTTCTGGAAAGGGGTCACTCGGATAAACCCACTGAACGCTACCTGTCCTGCACCAACCAGCAGACAGACAAAGTTAATGGTGGATTTAGCATTTTGCAGCTGAGAGCCAAATATTTCCTTCAGGAGTTGGTGGAGACCAAAAACAGAGCTAAAAGGAGAGTGAATATTGGAATTATATTCATCAGGTGACCAGAAAAGTGAGTCCAAATAAATGCGATTGTTGTTAATATACATTATTCTTAATTCAAACAAACCTTTAAAACCTACAGATTCCTCTGTATTGCTTTTTTTGTGTGTGGCTCTCTCTGCTACTACCTCAGTCTCTGCATGCCTAAACACAAATGCTTCATTATCTTCATGAATATAAGTGGAGTCTCAGACCAACAATGCTCCAATACTTTACTTCTGCTCAACTTCTTAACAATTTCTTCCTGACTCCAGCACGCTTAGGTATTAGGTGTCTCTTCCTCTGTCTGTCTGACTTTAGCTTACTCATCCATGCTTTGTTTACATTTCTTGACTTTGTTCTCTAGCTTCCTTAATTCCCCTTCTCTTATTTTATTCCTCTTTTTTTTACTCGTCTACCTGGTTATTCCCTCTCTTCTTTTAAGTCTACAACTCCCTTTTTTCGCTTCAGCACAAACTTCAAACACATTATTCCGGAGAAAATGGAGAGAACAATTTTAGCTCAAGTTACAATATCCAGCAGATTTGGTCTTCCTCCATTCATTTCATCACATTCCTCCAGTCTGACATATAAAATTAACCTTTTCCTTCATATGGAAAATTTAGGGGGACAGTTACACAAGCACGTTTCTTTATTCATAGACAGCATTCTACTAACAAATTCACACGACAGATGCAATAAGCATTCATGCCTCACATCCATACACATAAACACATCCATAGTGGAAAGCAATAAAACAACACAGAAACACACACACAACGTACACAGGTAGAGAAACACGATAACATGAAATACAAGGCCTCAGGGGAATGCATGTGTCCTTGTTCACTATACACAGAAGACAAGCTGTACATGAACATACAGATGTTGTGTGTGTAAGACTGTGAATGCATGACTGTGTGTGGGTGAGATGTGGGCTGAAGTATGTGTTTACAGTATTTTCTATGCACATATGTGGGCAGGTATTTTGCAAATTTGTGAGTTTCTTCCGGATGTGAATGTAAGTATCCTTGCATAAAGAAAAGACTACAAGAAACTGCTGCTTGTGTGGTGGAGAGTGTATATGAGCTGCCTGCGTTGTAGATGTGCGTTTTGTATTTACATGTGTTGGCTTGTAGAGAGAAGAGGAATTGATGGGGAAACTAAATGATGGTGATGGATGAGCACGGCATCTGTAACTCACTTTGGGTTCGTTTTCCCCGGAAGACAAAAAGAATCGCAATATGAAAAACTTGTTTGCTCAGTCAAACCCCTTGTTGAATGAGTGAGTCAGCCTGTGTCTGGTAGCCTCTAGCCGGCAAAGTATCACTAAGATACAACACCATCCTCCAAGTCTACATTTGTTTTCATAATGGCACTTCTCATTTCTACTCTAGATCTTTTAGCAGAAGGCAAAGCGACGACACAGTGGAAGTCCTTAGAATTCACAGTATTGCGACGAACGAAAATTAACTTAATTCTGGCTTGACTGCAGTGCAATCAACAGAGCTAAATACTTGCTCTGAGGCAGAATGTAAATTATGCACAAATATGGCTTCACACTGTTAATAAGATTTAACCCCTAAATTCCCTTTTGTTGAATGAAGTCTAGATGCATCTAAGGTTCAGTGCACAGTAATGCAGTGCAAAAAAAAATGCTGTTCATCCATGAAATGGTTAGTGTTCTTCTTAATGTACCACTATTATTACCAGAGCAGCATGTGTTTAAATACAAACAGCATTCTTTTTTTTATATATAAATTACAGTGATTTTATGCTGCTGCCAAGCTGAATAAAAGGGCCAGTGTTTATCAGATGGAGATGATGTGGGATTGGAAGAAATGTCATAGAACATTTTCCATTTTTGACTGACAGAGCAGTTTGCATCTGTGAAGCACACAGAGGCAAGATTTTGATGTGTATTTTCACAATAAAGGAATGGAAAATCACTATTTTACATAACCCCCACTTTGTCAAACCATAGTACAGTAAATCATATTTTCATATTCTACGCCTGTCTGCATTAATCTTCCCAACCCAGCCAGGAGCTTGAAAATCCATGCTGCTTCTATAGTGGAGAGTCTGTGCCTGTGAAAATTGAGGTAGACACTGCATGAATACCTACTGTGTTTATTACAGTAATGGCTGTTTTGTTTGGCTGGGAAGGGTCAGGGTAAATAATCAGTATCCCTATTAGTTGTGCTTAAACTAAACACCAAGCCAAGTTAACAATGAACTACGACATGTTACAGGCCTGAGCCGAGTAAATAATCTGTACCCCCACGTGGAGACTTTGCCTCGGTAGGTGATTGTGTTTGGTCTTGTAAAAACTCACCAACAGGTGGCGGCCTTCCAGAAACACAGCATGACCAATGTAAGTCTGCAACTCAACTTCCACTATTTTCCTCCCCCTCCTGCAAACTCTCACCTGCACCAGATCACCAATCCAAGTATTGGCTGGGTTACAATTTAAGGAGTTAAATACTTTTGGGAGAACTTTCACCAATTGACTGTTGTGCAGGTTTTAAAGATTCTGTTCATTGTGGAGTTACCCTGATGGTAAAGTTCTTAAGATTCTGTTTTTGTGGATTTAGCCAGCTGGTGACGTCTTGAAGATCTGTTCACTGTGGACTTATCCTGTTGGTGAAGTTCTGGAGACTCATTGTGGATTTAGTTTTGAAGACATAAACTTGCTTTTTGTCATCTGTTTCTCTCACTTCAAGGGACACTGGTGAGTTATTTGTTTTTATATATACTAAGCAGCTGTTGCTGATTTATTTTTATGATTGTTTAGCTACTACTAGGGATGCCCCAAGCCAATCAGTAGGATCGGGATCAAGACTGACCCAGATATCTGTATTAATATTAATAATAATTAATATAGTATAAATCCCAACCCATCTCTGATCCTTTGTTTGCTCTGGCAGGCAGCTGTTGCCACATTGTGCTCTATTAAAATACAGAGCATGCACCCAGCCAGTAGTTTACAGTGCTACTCTTTGTTAAAAACATTTGAAATTCAGTATTCTGGTCATGCAGGATATCCGGATGTCATGCTGGGTCACTAGTTCCAGTTACTTAGCCCTGATCCAGGGCTAAGGATGACTTTATTTCTTATTTGTTAACCTACATGCAGCGTGTTCTCCTGAATCCAGATGTAGTGCTTATTAAACAGACAACCTGCTTGAATCCTACTACAAATGTAATGATGACATGGTTGAACCATATACCAAACACAGTGTTGCATTACAGAACTACTTACTTGGTAGTCAACATCTTCCTAACAATGACCCCTCATTGCTGGCCACAGAGAAACTCACAACAACGTTTCTGTTTGCAATGCTGAGCAATCTAAACACAAATACTGCCAATCAGTCAGAAACGTCATATACAGTAATATAATGTTCTCTGTGTATATACAGTAAACTGGGAAGTGATTTTGTAAATGGTGCTGTCTGATAGCAGACTGAGCTGTAGGGCATCCATCAGAGGTGGAGAGAATAAAACAAAACCTACCTCACTGTCAATGAATTGCCAATTATTTTGGTTGCTATTCAAATGATACCACCCCTATGATGAATGGTGTATGTGGAAATAAGGCTGTACAGTTGCTATGTATCTTTTAGCCTTTTATTTAATACCAAGGACACACTGTTGCAACTTCCCTTTAGCACTAAAAGCATGGTGTTATGTGAGATAGCCATTTAAACTTTTAACAAAGGAGAAACATAATGAGCAATGGGAGCAACTCTTGCTAATTGTTTCACAACAATACATAGAGCCACAACTAGCGCTTTCCCTAAGCGTCAGTTTAATGTTGATCGCAAATGAGAAAGGTGCACTGTGGATAGAGCTACAGTATGTGCACTATAAAGCTAATGCAGTGATTGATCTCTAGCTCTCGCACGCACACAAACGCACGCACACATTGTGTATAGGTCACTAGAGAGTCATTTTTCATTATTAGTAGATGGCTACTGACTGACCATTAAAACTCCTTTATCCAGTGCTACAAGGTGTAGACTGAAGTCAGACAGAGAGACAGACTAGTGAGAACTTTTAACTGTGTGTACTACTTCTATTATATTGCAACATAATGCAATTTCTTTCCCTTGTGGCCTGTGAATAAAGGTTTCATTGTCAATCAGTGGCCTTCCATTTCCAAGTTCAAACAACTTCTCATATAGGCAGTAAAATATGCAATTTCACAGCTGTAAGTGTAAATGTTGTTATAAAGCTGTATCCCTTGCAGTAAAATTCCCATTCTAAATGGATGAATAGAAAGGCCGGTAAATGGTGGACACAAGAAGTTGTAGTCAATTAAAATCAGTAATGTAGCTAAAATGTAACAAAATGTAATGTACTTCCATTTAAGTTATAAAAGTAGACTTGGACTGAGACATCTTTGACTTGACTATCACAATATTTCACTATTAGGCCCCACATGTAAAAACTGTAGATTCTTTATTCCTTCAAATGACCCCTAAACAAATGATCCCACCACTGATACAGATAAGAGGTGTACGCAGTGTCTTTAAAGATGTAAGACCCACCAGGCAAACATAGTTCTGCACACCTCATGGGGTAATTGGGTTGTCAGAGTGCAACTGAGGCTCCTTATGACCCATAATGGCCATGCTTACCAATACTTTGACCTTGTGCACTAGCGATGATGAAAGAGGCTAATTTCTATGGTGTGGGAGGCCACTGTGATGCATGGCATCATTTTGAGCCCACTCTGAGATGCTCTTGGGATGTTCTGTGTATCGCTAAAGGTCGATTCAAAAAGGTCACATGCTGACGGAATACACAAATATCCATAAATATCAAGTATGAGAGAGATTTTACTACTTTGGGCATGAAAAAAAAATCGCATGCATTTTCAAACATACAAAAACATATGATGAATGCCATTGTGGACATATTTTGTTTAGTGATTTGGTGAAACACCCATAAAATATATATACATTTATGTTCTCTATAATAGACTTTCTTTTACCTTTCTTTCAACAGTGCACAAAACCACCCACACACATAAATGCAAACTTTTTGGATTTCTGACCATGTTGGTTTGATCTAATGACATCTGAGTTGTATGTCAAAGTTCTGTATAGTCATCTACATTTCCCTAAAGCTTGATATGATGTAACATGTTTTCCCACTCCACGCCAACTGCTCTCAGCCAAAAAACTTTCAGGACATGGATCAGAATTTGAAGATGCTTGCAGGATTAAAGCGCATCTGAGAAAACGTATTTTATTTCTCCATAATTCACCACGGAGGGAAAATGCGTGCGTAATCTGTGGCATAATTAGACAGTATTAGCGAGGAGTCCCCTGGAAGGGAGATGGAGATAGAGATCAAGGCAGAGATAGAGAGAGGGGAAATAGGGGAGAGAAGAAAGAAGGCAAAAGGGAGGGTGAAGGGAAAAGGCTGATAAGAGATTGAATAGAGACAGAAGGAGAAAGTTAAATTAAAGAGTGACATAAAGGCAGGGTTAAGCAAACACTGCTAGTTGCGTTTCATTTCGTTTTGTTGTGAGGTAATTGAAGCAGCCTTTCTGTTGTGTTTTGTGCATGGGTCCATTTTCGTCAGCTGGACCTTAGCTTATTTTACCGTAGATGAATGTGTGTATAAATGTATGCATTCACATGTTTTAGTGCGTGTGAGTGCATGTGTCGGCATGTGTGTGTGACATCCTCTTGGCTCCCGACACCAATCTGCGAACAGGTGTGGGATGAGATCAGCTAGCTACACCATCTCCGCACTTCATTTTAGCGCTGTGCCAGCGCTGGAGAAAGGTCTGGCTGAACCCATTATCATTCTGGTATAGGGGGAAAAATGTTCTGGCTTGTTTGTATTTCTTTAAACCAGTCATAATTGTCTTGGGCGGCGCTAAGCCCAGGATGCACTGACTTGCAAAACGGTAACACACAGATAGCGGAAGGGGAGGAGAATTCCATCTGATACATCAGGATGGCAGATATTATCGACTGATTTTAGCTTCTCTCAGATATATCAGTATCTTTGTTAATGTAGGTCAATAAGTAACAAGAAACTGCAGTACAGAAATGCCATATGATATGTTTGATGTTGCTACAGTGTCCATTGTCAGTTTTTTTTTTTAACATAAGAGATAAAGAAACTAAGAATGCACACAGCATAATGTAGAGAATTGTGAGCGTTAGTGTTAGTCCATCAAAATTAGAACACATCGCACAACTCTTCTCCAGTACACCATATGTTTTCGGCTATCTTAGTGATCTGATCTCGTTCATCGTGTGTGTGTGTGTGCAGTTTTTACAAAACAGTTTTATTCCTAATGGATACAGAAATTGACCAGAGAAGTGTAATGGCCATGAATACAAGGAAGTGGAGGGAGTACGCATGCGCCAATGTGCATGCTGCCTGTTGCCGGAGCTCCGTCTCGTCGTCTTACTTTAACTCCAACTTTTAGCTTTCCTTTTTCTTCAAAACTTGTGTGTAAGTATAATTTAAACTACGCTTTTTTTAAAAATGAGTTTCCCCTCAGGGATCAATAAAGTATTTCTGATTCTGAATACAAAACAACCATCTTTTCAAAAACAGTTCAATCTTTCACCTTAGCCCATAAGTGGGTAAAACAGTTGAATCTCCTTTAATACAAAGCAGCAAATTCTGTTTTTTGTCTGTTTTTTCAAAACCCGTCTCTTAATCCTTATCAACCCTAATTTCAAACTAATTGAACAATTTAACACATCCCATCCTTTTGCTAAACAAATATCAACAAATATATTGTTAACAGATATTTTATCTCTTAAATATGTTGTTATCGTATTGGTTGGACTCTAATAAATACTCCTGCTGGTTATAAAATGAAACAAAGCGGGAGAGAAGAGACAGATATGAATAGAAAGCAAGGAATAAAGAAAAAATAAAGCTAGAGAAACACGGATAGAAGGGAAGTATGATGATTCCACATGAGGGAGAACTGGAACAGAGTACAGTAAAAACGTGAACAAACAAATATATACTCACCATCAAAATTTCACTGCTTCTCGGTTTAACACCCTCTGAAAGAGCTCCACAGGGCTCCACACAGTACAGTAGCTTTTTTACATTTCTTCACATGGAACAATAGATGCAAACAGTAAAGCAAGAATAAAACAAAAGTTTGTGAAACAAGGTGAGCGGGAGGGAGAGGGGGTGGGAGGAACCAGACTGACGAGGATGTAGAGAGCAAGAGAGATGACAAAGAGAGAATATGAGTTTGAGACATTGAGTTCTTCTACACTACTTTGGTATATTATTACACCTGCTGTCTCTCTCTCTCTCTCTCACACACACACACACACACACACACACACACACACACACACACGTACAGTCACATCTAAGCCTGCATTGTTGTGATCCGGTAAGACAGAATAAATTACTCTGTCTCTCCGCATTTCATGCATGACTGCATATGCGCACACACACACACACACACACTACCAGCATTCATAACTATACAACCACAATGCATGCAATCACTACAAGAAAAGAGATACGCAAACATATAGGCTCCCACATTATATAGAAAATAAGAACCAGGTGCTCAGAATGAATCTGGGTTCAGCACAGGCAGAGAGCAGTGCGTGATGGGAAAATGACTGAATATTTATTTGGTTTTCATTCAAATAAAGATAAAAGAGCCAACGCCTCCAATACGCCAGGCCAAGGCTGCTGTCACCGTCCATCACTATTAACAACATGCAAAGTTATGTCATTTTTTTATTCTCTCTCCTTGACAAATACGCTCTTTCAAATCAACCCTTTCTACTGCTTTCAAGGATGTACAATCGAAAAAACATTCATTTGAGGGTGTATTTCTCTTTGGCTTTTGTTAAGTGACCCCAGAGAGAAGAAAGCACATTTGACATTTTGTTCTATAGTGTTCACGCTGTTCCTACAGATCATCTGTGGTTATTAACTCAGTATTGGTGTGTAGGTTTGGTGACCCACCTTCAGATGTGAGTTTAGAGATGATGATCTGTCGCTGTGTTGGTGCTCTACTCTGAGAAAAAGTTCCCCTGTTGAATTGGAACCTTCGTCTCACAGAGCTAAGAGAAACCCAAGCTCTCCACAACTTTACTAACAAAATAATCCATCAGATGTTAGTTTGAACAATAGTTTAGTCTATTAACGTTAAAAAAAAAATGAATTTGCCCCATTACAATTTCCCAGAACCCAAGATGACATCATCAGATTGCTTATTTTGTTCAAACAACAGTCAAAATCCAAAAACATTAAATTGACAGTGATATATAAACCAGCAAATCATCCCATTTAAGAAGCTGGAACCAATTAATTTTCTGCTTTATTGTTTGATAAATGACTTAAGATTAATCGTTAAACTTGCAATTTCTTTTTTATCAACTAATCAATTAACTGACTTGTTTCAGCACTTGTTAAAACAGAGAGGCTTGGTGATTCTTGGTAAGAGAGGAGAGTAAAAATGATTAATCTAATAATGCATTTATTTACCAAGATTGGATGTAAATGCTTTTTAGTAAAGTATGATAACCTGGATAGTTAACTCCATCCCTGACTGGCTGAAATACAATAAAAGCTGTATCACAAATGCAAACTGTTTGTTTAGAAGAATAATTTCCAATTTTATTGTGTTGTTCAGCTATTCAAATACTCCTTAAGAACTGCATTGCATGTCAAAGCATAAACATTAAATGATAAATGATAATAAGCAGCTTCGGTCTGCGTTATGCCTCTTAGCTGTTCGTAACTCACAGTAAAAGCACCGTGTGAACTGGCTAATTGTTTAAATACGATATAGGAGGAAAGGAGTGCTTAAAGAGAAATCATCCGTGGATGCTAAAAGGAACGAGGAGTAGAGCACAGTAATAGAGGAGGTGTAATCTAGACGGGCACATCCCATCCCAGATTTTTAGTTGAATACAGCTCATGATGATTTGTGAGGCCAAAGCCTACACAAGGCCAAAATGTTGATAGCTGTGTACTCACTCTCCGTTGCTGTCAGGAATCTCAGCAGTTGTTGTGCCAAGTGTGCTGACCTTGGAAGACTCTGAAAGGGAAAAATAGATTAATACCCCCCACACACACACACATATACACTTATATGAGGATGCAGGTTTGGAGCTACTCTGCAACCTGAAACTTATGACTACCTCACAGAGGAGAATTTGACTGTGAGGAATATTAGAATATGTACTCCTAATTTTATTATGAACACTAAATTCTTTTTCTAGGGAACATAAAACTAGTGTTGTGTGCAGTGTCCAATATTTCCTCAGTGATAGATTAATCATTCATTTTGATCAAAGATCCCACTTAATTAAGCATTCACATTTGCCTGTGCTCAACCACATAAAAGTGTATTCAACATTTCATTTCACTGTCATACCATTTGATATGGTGTTAAAAATAACAATCCATAATCATTTTGAGCTGAATTGATTCATCAATTAGTCCACTGACAGACAGTTGCTTATCGAGCAAAAATGACAAATATTTGCTTCTCAGATGAATGCATTTGTTTTACATCACTGTAAATTGAATACTTTTAAGTAGAGCTGAAACAATTAGTCAATTAACTAGTCAATCGACAGGAAATAATCAGCAACTATGATAATGATTACTATGATTCATTGTTTCAATTATATTTTATAAGCCATGATAGCAGCGTGCCTCTGTCAGTCAGTCAGAAATATTTCAACATCTATTGGATAGATTGCCATGAAATTTTGTACTGGGGACACTGGGGACATTCATGTCCCCCAGAGGATGAAGCCAGCTGAATTTGTTATCCCTGACTTTACCGCTAGTGCCACCAGCAGGTAAAAGTCTTCACTTAGTGTATCTAGCGAAATCTCTACATCTACTCGACGGATTGGCACACATTTTGGTACAGATATTCGTGGTTTCCAGATGATAAACCCTCTTTCACTTTGGTGACCAACTTTTCCTTTTGTGCCATCAGCAGGTTGACATTTGTGGTTCAGAATGAAATTTGGTGATCCCCTGACTTTTCTTCTAGCACCATCATCAGGTCAAAATTTCCATTTGCCCAATACTTGCTTTATCCAACAGTTGTTTTCTTTACGTTGAGCACAACAGCCTCACAGAGCTGCTACAGTGGCTGTAAACTCTTAATCGAACTCAAGCAAAAACTATTTTTTTTGTGTTAACCAGCTCTTTTAATGTGAGAAATTTGATGTTTTATGTCATTGCGAATTGAATGACCTTGGTGTTAGTCGAACAAAATGAGACATTTGAATATGTCACCTTGGGCTCTTGGAAATTAAAATTGATGTTTAAAAATGTTTTTTGGTTTTTTTTTTTTATTTATTTATTTTTTTACATTTTATTAAAAACCTTTAAATTCCATTTTTTTATAAAATGGGGGGGGGGGCTGAAAAATATATATGTCCATTTTAATTTCCAATTAATTGAGAAAATAACTGTTGTTTTACTACTTCTGGGTTTGGGAGTGGTGGCTAGAGTATATGGTACTGGGAACTGGGAACTTGAGATGGGTATTTTTCACTATTTGTTGACATTTTTATACGGTTAAACAGTTCAGTGAAGCAGTAATTGATTAGTTGCAGAACTACATTTTTTTTTCTTGTGATGATTCAGTATGAGTTGAGACTTGAGCGGCTACACTCACATAGAAAAGTGGAGCCACTGACAATCTGCTGAATGTCTTCTATAGTTGGCATACATTCACAGTCAAAGTCCATTGGTTCTGGCTGAGTTTTCTGTGCGAGTGTAACAACAGTATCTTGGCAGTCAGCTTAGTGGCACTCCTGCTCGCAGCAGTAGCAAGACTCGATCGGCTAATAATGACAAACAGACTCAGTGGATACAATGCAGCAACAACAAGTGGGCATTTCAGCAACACATTTTGTGTTCAGTAGGTCCAACAAAATGTTTCTGCCACTCATAAATTATTCCTATGCAATATACAGTACGGCACTGTATGGCTGCCAAATTGTATTTTCATTGCAGGAGAGGGAGAGGAGACTTACTGAAGAGGAAAAGGTTCAGAAAACAAGATTGAAGAAGTAACAAATTCTTGTCAGCCATTGTCACTTCATCGGGATGTATCATTCTTTCTCTCTCGTGTGTGGGTGGGTGGGTGGTTGGATGCCAGTTAGTGGTCTGCTACCATCTATTCTCATTATCTTTCTGTCTGCCTGTGCCAAGCTGATTCTGTCTTTGTCTTCTGCTACACCCTCCCTTGATACAGGTCCTGAGTGTCCTCACTGTTGCATTTCTCTCTTGTCAGGAAGTGAGACGTAGCAGAAAGAGAGAGAAGGAAGGAAAGAGAAAGAAAAGATTTTCACTCCAGTTGCTCTCTGTCATTGACATGTGCTTAGAGAAGGACAGTGCAACTGAATCTCAACGCATTTCAGTCTCATTCCAGTTGAGACAGAAGACAGACAGACAGGCAGGGAGACAGCTTGTGTCTCGGTTCAACTATGAGAGAAAAGGATGGAGAAAGAGGGCAAAGGGAGGGGAAGACAGGGGGACAGGCGTGCCCTCGTACATTTTGATGACACAGGCTGCTACCCCGTCGATCCCTGTGCCGTGACATTGCAGAGACATGGCGTGATGAGACACACACACACACACACAGTGGGTGTTGCTACAGCTGCCTACCTGACAACTCGACACAGCTTTGCCTCTCACTGGTGACAAGGACATCCATTCTCCATCCTGGAGAGACCACACACACATGGAGACAGCAAGACCGAATACAATTTAGATACACCACGACACGAAAACACATTCACTTGCCAAAATATGGTACATACAGCAATAAACCCCCCACCTGGCATCACTATCCAACAAAACCTCTAGCATCACAGCCAACCGGAGCAGCCTGAAGTGGCCTATCAGGGGTAAAACAGTTTTCTGGGGCAGAGTTTACTGATCTCTATGGATAGATAGGCTTTGTTATCTGTTGACTGAACTGTGGTGCTGCCTCACCCTGCTCACAATGGGACCAGAAGTCAGTGAAGTGAGGGTAAGTTAGGTGAACAAAAAAATCAATTTGTTTGAGGTGGTCATTTTACAGTGCACTGCTTGAAATGATCAATCACACAGTGCAAGGCCACAGTTGGTATGAGATTGAAGTTGGCAAAAGTTCCTTGTTGGCAAAACAAAGAAAATTATTTTTGAAGTTTAAATACCCAATCTGTCGTCTATAATAAGTATTTTGAATAACTTTTTATAATGTAATACGAGGAGAATACAGCTGCGGGTTGATTCAAAAGGACTATCTGTTCTTCAACCGGTCAAATTTAGTGTTCTAAGACTGTTTCTCTAAATTCCCCAGCTACCCTGCTGCTTTGCCTTTGTAATACTAAATGGGTTTTTGAAGTGGGGTTGTATGAGGTACTTATCCATAGTCAGTTTATTACCTGCAGTAGATGGTGGTCGGCACGTCCCCAGTTTGGAGAAGCAGAGAGTTGTACCGGCAGGGAAGCTACACAATGAACGTATTTGGGCCACCTAAAAGAAGGCCCTACGAAAAAAATCAGTATCAGTTCAAGTGTACGCTATATTTTGAATATTTTCAACGCTTTACCTTGCTGTCAGACAGCCATTTCCTTTGGAACTACATTTTCTCAACCGTAGAACCTCCCTATTCCTACGCACAACTTGGTTGTTTGGGTAAGACATTCAGCGGTTTATGAAAGAGACAACAAATGAAAGAAAATTAAAATAAGTGACTATGACAAACTGACTGAAAGAGAGAGAATGGAAACTGGAGGCTAAGAAAGAGCACACGCTACCTGGTGGTGCAGATGTGTGAACTGTCAGCCCATGCCCATAGACCCAGAGAGCTATTGCTGCCACAGGACTTGGTTACAACACAACTTCAGGATCTTTCTGAATCAGAGGATGCCAGCATCTCAGACAGTCTGCATCTTTTAAATCTTTAGAAAAGTGCAATTTGATTACAGTCTGATCTCGCAAACAGCACTTTCTGACCCAACCAGCTGATCTCCAGCAGCGTTATACAGTGCACGGCCAAGTTGCGCTTATGCGTAGAAATAGGGAGTTTCTACGGTTGAGAAAGTGTTGTTCCAAAGGAAATGGCTGTCTGAAGGCAAGGTAAAGCGCTGAAAATATTCAAAATATAGCGTGCACTTGTACTGATACTGATTTTTTTTTTTTTTTTTTTTTTCCCGGTGGGCCTCGTTTTAAGTGGCTAAAATACGTTTTGCTGCTGCCCCTCATCACAGCAGTACATTACTTAGCTTCCCTGCAAGTACAACTCTCTGCTTCTCCAAACTGGCGAGGTGCCGATGCCATATACTGCAGATAATACACTGATTTATGGATAAGTACCTCATACAGCCCCCCTTCAAAAAACAAACTATCCCTTTTAATATACATGAAATTATTGAACTCCCTCCTAGGGAAAAGTGGTGAAAGTATATAAGAACATTTTTCCATGGAAACGTAGGATGACAGCATGTCATCGCAAGAGAAAACCTATATTGTATTGTCTAGGTTGTGAAAGTGTTTAAGTTTATCTGAATGTAGCTAATGTTGATGTTATCAGCTCTTTGTTGTAGGACATTAAACTGATTTGTGCTTGCGCTGATGTGATCATGATTGTATTTGAGCTCATGCATGGGGAACAGGGGAGAAATAGCACTTGTGAGCTAGCACTGGATGTGTGCAAGTGTGTGTTTTGTGGGTCCTATGTTCACCCTGACCTACGCTCATCTTGATGAAGCGTGTTTATGCTTAATCAGCTGTGTTAAGTTTGCAGTTAAACTCCGGTCATGCCTTCAGAAAGCATTACCACAGGCACACATGCAAGGGCAAACACAAATTGTTAAGGACACACAGACAGCAATACACCCACACACACAGTATATCTATAAGAATAACAGAATTATGACTGACAGGCAGAGAATAGACTGAATGTCAGAAAGGAAGACAGTGACGGATTCAGGATCCAATGGTGATGACTTGGAGACTGGTGGTCCAGTGAGGAAGAGAGAGATGCTGATTGACTGACTGAGGACAGAGATAATGAGATAACATGAACTAATGAACAGGACGAAGTGGGGAAAGAAAGCTAACGACAGAAATGCAAGGCGACATTTACATACAGTGTGTATTATGTAAACTGCCTTGATCAGATGAAACATGCATTGGTTTATAATGACATAGGCGGTTTCACTTGTTACACCACATTACACCATGAAATGCAGCACATGTTATGCAAATGACAAACATGTTGCCAGAGTACAGAGAGATTTAACTGAATCCATTGCTGTGTGTAACTAACTTGATGTTTCTGGCACTTCCTTATGGCTCTTGGGCCCAGGACAGACAGACAGACAGCTTTTCGTACATCTCCGGTCTTCCAGCGAGGATGGATGAATGGCTGAGGAGAAAGCACCACACATCTACACTGTATCACAGTCTCAGTTGGATGTGGAGCGCTTGTGCATAAAGAAATTAACACAGCTTGTCCTTGCTGGGATAAATTACTACCTGTACGCGCACAAAACGCATTCCGTCTCCCTAATGCAGACACACATATGCGCAGATACAGGAAAATTCAAGTTTTTAAGAAATAAAATAGTATTGCATTGGGAGGTCCCTGCTGACTCCCATCATGTTTATACAACTTTTAATTTGTACATTTATAGTGTGTTGTACTGCTGTTAGTTCAACTCATGTCTCAGTTTTCTCAAAGCATGAAAAGTATTTATTTAACCTTCTGCTTAGTGGATACTAGTACAAACTAGTACTGGGCAGATGCAGGTGTGAGCTCCTCTGTGTAATGCTCTTTTCCTTCTGTGAGCACTTTCCCTCGTGATTTGACTGTAAATATAAATGCATTTATGTTTGCCAAGTTGGCAGGTTCTGATTCAGAAAAAACTCTAGTAACAGGATTTCTAAATAGTATGAATCCTGTCAGAAAAAAAAGCTTTTCTTCTTTCTTTCTCTCAAAAATAAAAATAAACAGGATTCAATATACAGGAAAAGCTGGGTTTCTCACCTGTTCTGTAAATGCAGTGTATAGCATATTACCATACAGTAAATAGGATTTAATGCTTAGGTACCCTTTAGAAATCCTCAAGATGAAGTACATTATGCATGGACAAATAGGAATACGCTGTAGATGCCAGCACTTGCAGTGAAATGACACTTCCAACTGTATGGTGTAATATCACATGCAATGCTTTCTCTACACCGCAAATTTTTATCAGCCAAAGACCATTGTTCAATAAACCCAATTTTAATGGAAATTGTTATATTGTCAGTGCACTGCATTTTAATCCTCACATGATCAATTAGTAATCCTACAAACATCTTGATGACGTGACCGCTTGCAAGTCATTAACATGGGAATTTTTCCCGTTCTTCCCATCCATCCCATATGACATGAATGCGACATTAGGAGGCTTTGGGTTTGAGTTAGCTGTACAACTTGATATTTGTTTAAATTTTGGCAAATTGGCACTATGAAAAGTACACCGAATTAGCTGTTAGCAGTTCCTGTTTGCAATGTACCCATGGATGCAGCGCCGCCGCTCCCACCACGCGCATCACGCACTGTGTGTAGGGCACCAAGTGCTGAGGGGGCACCAAAAATAGCCTAATGAATTTTTTTTTTTTTAAATGCCGGTAATATTTCATTAGCCTACAGAAATATTAGGCACATTTTAGCCATGTATATGTAACAAAAAGGGGGAACAAGAAAGATATTCAATAATTGCTCTAGTCTAGTCCCCCCCCCCCGTCCTGGATGGTCCGTTCCGGTTGTTCGCGCGGGCGAATAATAAAGGAATTATGCTTAGGGCACCAAAATGGCTAGCAGCGGCACTGCATGGATGTACAGACAACTATCATTGGAGTACTTTGACACCGAAGAAAACATACAAACATGATGATTCTAAGGCAAGGTTCTGAAGTCATAAGGAGTATCTTTTTTTCAATGGTTTCTAAGCAGATTTATGGAAATTAATGATCCTCAGAAAGTGTAAGTCAGACTGAATCTAAAAATATGTGTATCATGTTTGTGTGTTCAGATTGGTCTGAGTCATGACTCAGAGAAGGAGTGTGATTTTTGATGCAAATTGCGGCAGTTGCACTAAGGGTTTCAAAGTATCTTAATTGCCTCCATGAGCTGTGTGTCACAGCTGCTGCAACTGCTGACCGTGTTGGTAAAGTGGGCCACATCAGGGGACCAAACTACAATAACTAACTTCACGTTGTTTTTGGAACACCTGCATGCACCTCCCTTTCACCTCATGCAGTATCTTGACCTTACTTCTCGCCCTCTGTGCCTCCTCTTCAACTCTGCGCCTCACAGTTTGAAAACCTCTCCTCCACTCTTCTGAGAGCTCTGGATGATGGATAAAAAAAAATCAGTTTGTGCTGAAAAGTGTTTATGTATTGAGGTCAAAAATCAATGTAGCCATCTTTTTTTCCCCATTTACAATGCACATCATCATGTCATCATCAGATTTAGTGAGTTTTGTCACTCTTATAACCTAAATGTAGAAATGTATGTAATTTAAAAAAATACATGATTCAGTAATAAAAACAAAATAAGCATTTCTGAAAAGTTTTATTTTTTATGAATATACTGTATGCATTCCCTTGTAAGCTTATAGCTGTTGTACCTATATATAAAACGTGTAGTTCAGACTAGAGCACAGTCCTCTTTCACCAGAATTATCTATGTAGCAGTCAGCTTGACATTATACTATACTATACGCTCTCAAACGCTGAGAAATGGAGTCTTTTTCCATGAGCAGTTAGTTCCTTCTCCTGCGCAGTCTTTTGCAGCCTCTGTGCTTCTTATGCTGTACAACAGTTGTTGTGCAACTGTAAGGACATGGAGTTGCAGCACAAATTCTGCTCTGTCCTGAGAAAATCCCACTGGATCTTTCTGCTTTGTACTTCCTCAACATCCTGATTTTTCCAAGATTTTTCAGTGATTAACTACAGTCCAGTACAGTCACGTTTGTGTGTGTTTCATGTTCTTATATTCCGGTGGGGACTTGAATGACCTACCTGAATGCACACTAACCCATGGGGGCTTGTGTCACTGTGGGGACAAAAATTGAGATCTGAGTAAGACTTGGTTTTAGGGTACAGGTTACAATTAGGTCAAGGTTAGGGTTAGGGTAAGGGTTAAGGTTAGGCATTTAGTTGTGATGGTTAAGGTTAAGGTAAGGGGCAAGGGAAAGCATTATGTCAATGATTGTCCCCCATGGGGATAGTGAACCATAGTGTGTGTGTGTGATAGAGCATCTGTCATTCAAAACAGACACATGTAATGCCTGGATCAGAGTGAAATCTGAGTAAAGGGGACTTAGGGAAATATGTGGTGAGAAAAGAATAGAAAGAGGAGAGACAAATATGAAAAAAATTATGCTCTGATGATACATGCCGAATGCGAGAGAGACACAAATATAGGCAGACTGGGATAGTAGAAATAGCCTGAGTGTTGGTTCTGATATTTAATCGAGGCAATACATCATTAATCATACTCGGACCAGATTACTGTGAATGTTCCAGGCTCAGATAATGGTATGGAAAGTTAAGAAAGTTCATTGTGTGTGTGTGTGTGTGTGAGTGAGTGAGAGAAAGTGATCTTACCTTGGTATTCATATTACAGTGCATGAACACACATGAATATGATCTGCATGCAACCAAACAATATGCATGTTCATATACACATAGTACTCTGTTGTGCACACACATAAGCACTAATAGCACTGACATGTACACATTTAAAGGAAAAGTTAGAAGTTTGTGCTGAGCTAACAGGCTGCTGGTGGAATACAGATTTGACAGTGGTATTGATCTTCTCAGCAGTGCTTCCTTTTGTGTTTTCCATGATTTTTGTGTTGTTTTGAAGCATTGTGGAAATAATTAATTAAGAATTAAATAATTATAAGAAACAGTATGAAGACATTAGAAATATGATCTATATGATCATGTTTCCTGGTGACACCATTGTCACATGCCATAGGTCAAGCCAGTAAACAGTCCAAAACAAACACAAACCTGAGTAAACTTTAAAAACATTTTCACCCAAAAAACAAAATATAAGACAATTTTGTTTTTTGCTGCTGCTGTGAAAATGTCTGAACTCCTGAGCTGACAGCAGTTCTCCAGATCAGCGACTGTAGGAGTTTTACTGCACCTAAATATGAGCGCCACCAGATGAATATGTTCTACCAAAATGAAATATCCCAGTAATAATTAACTTGGCAGCAGCATTAGTGCTGCAGTGTGAATAGACCCTCATTAACCTCCACTGGACTGCATATCAAATCCATCTGCTATTCACTTGAGAGTGCAAATATAAGAGCGTGGCCATGGTCCTGTAGTGTATCAATTGCAAAAGAATGGCCTCTGAAAAATGCATGAGTGCCCATCCTTTTAGTATTTGGAAGCTGGAAAGCCATCAGCCTTTCACCAGCTTGTGCAGTGATCTGTGAAGCAGATTTTAACTGGATTAGATTGTTTAGACTTTGAAGTCTGCAAAAAAGTAAAGAATGGCAGATAGAACAGAGGAGTAAAGAGAGATGGAGAATTCACTGTAACAGCTGCATCATCTCATGTCCTCTTTGAGGCAGCTGGCATTAGAGTTTCTGAGGAGGGAGAGATTTGTAAAACATGGACATTACAACAATGGCTGGAGCATAATCTGCCCAATCCCATTACTGGCTAGAACCATCCACAGAGACGGACACACACAACACAACACAACACAACAAAACACACAGATGAAAGGAGGAATCTGTCACTGTGTGTGTGAGAGGGAGGAAGGAAGACGTGAAAAACAGGGGATACAGTATGTGTGTGCATGCAATAGGAGAACTTCAACAACTACTGCTGCATAATGTGACAACATGGCAATATGCCAGCATCACAGGTCTGCATGAAACACAGAATGGGACAAGGCAGTTCAACAAATGCTGTATTCTTAAGAATATAGCCTTGGACTGCATGCAGCAAGTGATTGTCTTCAAGTGTCGCGCTGCTTGCTGAAAAGCTGTAACAGTGGTATGCTATTCACTCACATTGCCAGGTAGCCTTAACCATTGCAAAATGTTGTGCATATGTTAGACTAAATATTGCTTCCATATTGACTTCCATATTTGTTGTATGAAATGTTGATGTATGAATATTTAGTGTTTATAGAATACATTTCAGGTGATCATGTTTCTCACCACTCTCCTAACACAATACAAAACCACTAAGACACAAGATTACAATGATTGTAGAACAGCTTGACATTCCAAATGCAGAAGACATATCATTTTAAAATAAAGTAGGCAGATGTTCAACATAGATTTAAACTTGACTTTTATTTTTAAACAGATGATTTGGTTCCTAAGGAATTTCCCTACTTATCCTGAGACAGAAAAACTCATTTTTGTTTAGCTGTTTAGCTTTCTAAGCTAGACAAAACATAATTTTATATGTATTTATGTTCAGTGCTGGATACTCTAGGCCTGTGAATAAATAGGGAAATTCATTTTTTTAATTTTCAGGGTTTAAAAAGTTGTTGCCATGAATACATGTATGTTCCTAACAATTACAACAACATTATGGCATTGCTGTGAGCTCCGTGGTTGGAGGACTTTTCTTGTGTTGAGATGAGCCTCTAAAGCAGCTCTTCTTCCAGGGTTTGAGCACACTCCACCATCTCTGAACCCAAACCAAAACATTACCATTTGATTGGTGAAGGCTACGACAGTGCTTAAGCTTGTGGTATCCCAACAGAGGAGGCAGGGTGTGTATGCAGCCTAAGGGCTGCGTTATACTGGAGAAGAAGTGGTTTGTACGACATGTTGTCCGACCATATCAGAAATCAAAAGTGTTTATGATCTGATCTGAACTGCCACACTGGAAGGCGGGTGAAAGGCCAGCCATCACAGAGAGGGGGGATATAGTGTAAATATAAAGCGATATTGTTTAAATATGGGGATAATGGCACAAATTTTCAGACAGTCTCTCCTGGAAGGCATTCATAGTGTTGCACTCGGTTGTTCGCATGAAAAGGGACAGAAATAGTTGCGTATAGAAAAGAGAGCGAGAGAGAGAAGTTCCTCTCCTCCGCACAGCTGGCCACTCAGGGCGTGAGGTCAGACGTTGCAGTGGTAAATTTTAAATGCGAAATGAAATATTTAAAAAATATGTAAACACTAAATTGCAGTTCAGTGAGACTGACAATCTCTAGAGACATTAAACAATCCCTTTGAACAGAGCTGCTACTTCGACCCATGAATCTAACTAACCTGAGCTGTTCAATGTGCTATAAAACTGCATGAAAAAAATACATTGATTCATATGTCTCAGTCTTGGTAAATAGGAAGAAATGCTGTGAAGCTGCCATTTTAGAACACTTTTATGTCTCATTGAGCTACAGCTGAGTTCTGATTTACAAAATGTATGATACAACATAGTATACCATGGTGCAATATGCAGCAGTACAGTATATCTTGGTTTCTTGCACTATAAGCCTGTGTTTCATTATTTTGCGGCCTAGATGGAAGTGTAGCTCTCTCAGCATAACAGGATTACCAACTAGTCAGAGGGTCAGAAGTTGTGCGTTGAAGCACCCCCACCCCCACCCCGAGGAATATTGGAGTGTTGACAACGTAAGCTGAGAGGAAATTGAAATGATCTCAGAGAGGCTGAGCTGTTGATAGAGTCAGTAGCTTAGAGGAATGAGCTATTACGCAGACTCTTGGAGATTGTGGATCCAATCATCAATGTTCATCTGGAATATCTTTTTTTTTTTTTTCTTAAGCAAGCCAGCATCCAGGGGGAAAACAACTCTGAGAATGAGTTTAAAAGCTACTCTAAGACTTATATTATTGCAATAAGCAGATACAATAAGTTGTTGAGGTTATAACTTTGATTACCTGACTTCATGTTTAATAAAAGAGAGCCTGCATCTAGAGAGAAAATTGGAAAGCTCATGTGGAATAAGTCCACAAGCAGTGAAACTCAGTGGGTCATTTAGTCACTGATGTTAATAGTGCACCCATCCTCTGCTGAGCTTTGCCCTTCACCGGCTTATTAACAAAGTTGGTCACAATAACAACACTGAACATGTTCTTGGGCAGGGGTTGGGGAGGTCTACTTTTGGAGTCTTTTTGTCATCTTGTGTTCATCCCTCTAATAACAAAGATTTATCACCACATGGGGTGTTGCGGATATAGCAGACAGAGGAGAGACCTTGTGTTTAACAAGAATTGGTTCATCATGTGGATCTTCCATTATGCTATTCGTTTGATACTTTTGTCAGATAATATACAAATACTTAGATTCACAAAGACGTGACCGTGTGTCACTGAGATAAACTGAGCTTGGGCACATCAAATATAATCTCATCCTAATGAGTTTTCTGCAAGTGATGACTGCAAAAAAGTTCACCTTTCTGTCCCCTCTGTCTCATTATGAACTTCATGACTTACTCCCACTGCCAATCCTGTATTCTGTAAAAGGACATTATTTTAATTAAGAAAACTTTAATATCTAAACTTTCTTAAATAAAGTGTAAGCTCTGTTTTCATTAACCTCAGAAAGACCTAACTTCTCCTACTTTGCACAAATAATACCAGATTTTGTAGACATTTATGAGTTGAATTTGGACAACACATGTCTTTAACAAAGCACATTTAAAATGCTAATTATACTAACAGATGAGTTATTTATTGTTCAATGTAATTCCACACTAGATTTAGAGTATTGAACTTGAATTCAATTGTATTCTTAATCATATCAAGTTCTATCCAAATTCTCCAACACTGTATATTTTCTCTCCATCTGTCTGACTTTTAGACAGTAATATATTCATTCCGTTTTATCATACAGTATATTTTCCTCATTCTCCTTCAAACAAAACCTAAAATCATGATCTTAGCCAAAAAATCCCACCTCAACATGTGCTTAAGGTTTGGTTATCTTGTCATTTTGTGCACTATATGTTTAGACATGATTCATCAAGAGAAATCAAACATAATCCAGGGTTAAGTGGCATCACCATCATTAGAAATTAACTTAAATGAAGTCTCCGACCTGCAAATTAATCATGGAATTATTAAGTCAATTCATAAGTCACCGGACAATGTGGATATTCACAACAGTGACCTAGCAGAAGAGTTCAACACACATTACAGTCATTTATAATATTGCTGGGCTTTTTTGGCCCGAGTAAAGCCTTTCTCTTCTACTCCACTCAGATCTGCAGACCAACATCTTAACCTCCAATATTATTGTTATTGTTATTGTTGTTATTAACTTTTTAATATAGCACCTTTAAAAACAGAGTTTACAAATTGCTTTGACAGACAAGGCATAGCAGAAACAGAATATCCAGAGGGCAATATAACAGCAGAAAGGCGAACAGAAATGCCAAATTAAGACAACTTAAAAACAATGAACAACATGAAAAAGGAAATAAATACAAATGGAAACCATAAAACATCTGAATGTGCTTGATGTTTCACTCAGACTAAGAAAATCCTTTAACCTCAATGATATCTGCTCGCCTGCCCTGAATTTGCCATTTGATGCCTCCTGTAAACATTTTTAAGGTTATGGGTTTTTCTTTGCAGTGTCAGGCCACTGTATTTTCAGATCTTCTATATAGACAGACATACAATTTCTTTCATGCTCTCTGTAGCGTAGCTGCAGTCATTCTTCAACTACACACCTTAATTTATGGCACTACATCTGCATTGTAACTAACATCAGACACTTTGAGCCATGCTAGCAGCTCTAAGTGTTGGTCCCCCACTTTGGTCCTATCAGATTCGCCAAGTCCTTTTGTAAAGACATTCATGGTCTCCAGAGGATGAATCCTACTTTAGTGGTACCCTGACTTTAATGGTACCCTGACTTTTACTCTAGCACCGTCACAAGGTTGAGATTTATGGTTTTGAGTGAAATGTCGACAACACTTGGATGGACTGAAATTTGGTACAAACATTCATGTCCCCCTCATGATGAAATGTAATGTCTTTAGTGAGGCCCTGACTTTTCTTTTAGCACCAAAAACTAGAGGCATTCCCATCAGCCTCAGCCTCAGTACTTTGTTTAGTGCTAATTAGCAAACATTAGCAAAGTAACACACTAAACTAAGGTGGCCATGGTAAACACTACCTGCTAAACATCAACATGTTAAAATTGTCATTGTGAGCATATTAGCATGCTGACATTAGCATTTAGTTCAAAGCACAGCTGTGCCTAAGTGCAGCCTCACAGAGCTGCTAAAATGGCTGTAGACTTTTGTTAGTATGTTGATGGCAAGTTTGATAGAACTTTTATGATAGAAAAGGGTCTCACAAAAACATTTCGCCGCTTGAAAAAGTATTTGGTTTCAACCCCAAACATGGCAGTACTCAAATAAAAAGAGAATTAAGGTATAGGTCTATTCACAATAGTGGAAAAACAAGTGTTTTCTGCTGTGTGTCGGTTGGCGTAGTACTTACCACTCTGGAACTCCCAGTGACGCTGTACTAAATGCCACCTTAGCTACAATGCTAATGATGCTCGCAGTAGATCGCTACGCACCACGGGCATCTTTGCAAAGCCGCCGCACACACCACATGGACAATAAAAGCTGCAATGTGAGTACGCCTTTATGAGTGTGCTGCTATTTTCCTAATTTCCTTAAAACTCAAAAGGCACAAGCATGTAGCTGTTATTTACATTCCACTCTGAAATCAGTTGAAGTGTGTGTTACACTACATGTATGCTTTCTTGCATTTGAAAAGTCCTCACACACTTGCTCTATTTATGGACAATATTAGCCATGATGCTCCCTGTATATAATGGTATTCTGTGAAAAGTTATGGTTTTTGCTCCAGACAAGTCCCCAGTCTCCAATAAAACTCCTGACCAAGCAAGACCTAATTACACTGTAGTCGCTGCTCAGCTCCGTGTAGACGCACTGCAGAAAAGCTACACTGCGGTGTGTGTGTGAGAGAGTGTTGTATGTGCATCTTAATGTTAATAGCTATTCATAGGCTTGTGTGTACAGTTAGCTTTGCATGTCTGTAGGTTTACATAGGGGAGAGCAGGGACGAAAGTATAACTTTTTTGTATTTGCCTATTTGCACAGAGATGCAGTTATTTAGAGTAACTATATTGTATTGTGAACAACATACACATGTCCTCTACCAATACCAATGTTTTTATTTTATTTTGGCTAAATGAGTCGGATGCAATTAGACAGGAAATTGAAGTTGTGCATTGTTACTTTCACCCCTCTCTGTCGGGACGAAAGAAACACAGGCATGGGACAAAAGTAACGGTTGGATAAATCGACCACAAAACAAGTAAATACTTAATATTTCTGGCATATAACGCTCATTAATGCTTCAGTTAGTCCTCCAAGCAAATTTATCATTTTACTCTCAAATCAATTTATCATGGTAATGTCGCAGTTGTATGAAATTGGTCCAGTGCGTCAAACTCACCTTAGTTCATAATTACCTCTTACAGACTGTCCCTCAGATAAAACAGCATCACATGCTCTAGCATACACATCTGGACTGGTGAGACCTCTGTTGGTCTTCCTTACCCTAACCCTGGGCATTTCCTGCAAATACAATGAGCCAAGAAATACATCTTTAATAATAGCGGGACAAAAGTTACACCATGTTACTTTTGTCCCTCCCCTGTCTCCGTCAACTTTATCCTGGCTAGCACCAAAGATAGGCGAAACCTTCACTGATACTTTAGCCTATGGATAGGTCTAACAGATCGTATACATTTACAATCTTCAACAAATAAACATTACCTTAAAAACAGAAAACACTTCTGTTTTGTATTTTTTACTTTACAAGTGAAAAATTAGTTTTTCTACTGTAACTCTGGCAAACTGATCAGATCAGGCTGATGTTTGGCTTCAGACTCGATGACTGGTTGTACCTCCTGTGGGCTTCATGGCATGTCCCTGACTTCTGTGTTACAAGAGAAAAGGTCCGTGTTGCAACCGTCCCCCTGTTACTTTCATCCCGGCTCTCCCCTACTGTCAGTTTGTGTGCTTGTGCATGACAAACTTGGCAGACAAAAGCTTCCTATTTTAGTTACTGTGAGTCAGCAAAAACATAGAAGTGTGTGTCTATGTCTCCTCCTCGGTTTTCCTGTCTAACTTTTCTTCCCTTTATCTTGGTTATATTCACTACAAGCTGGTCCCACTGTGATTAATGATGTCTAGGTCAGATTAAATATCAGACCCAAACACTGACATCCTAACTTCTTCCTCTGTTGACCTCTGCAACACTGTTTTTGCTTCTTGATCTCTTGCTCTGCTCTTGTTAAGCTTCCTTTCATTCTTCACACATCAATTTAAATTCCTCTATTTTTATATCTTCCTCTCTCTTTTTTGTCACTTTAATCACTTTACTTGCTTTTCTTTCATCGTCCCTCTATCACTGTCTCTTTCTCACCATTTCCCCTTTTGCCCGTCCTCTCTATCTCAGTCTATCTCTTTCTCTGTCTCTGCCCCTCTATTTTGTCTCCTTGTGTCTTTCCCTTTACCTTGCTGTCTATTTCTTCTCCTTTCTCCTGCTTTCTCCATCTCCTCCCTTCTGTAATTGACCAAAGCTGAGGAAAAATCCATTACACCATGACAGACTTTCTGAAAGATGAATAGCTTAGGCAAAAATGTCAAACCCAATGTTGTGTATATAATCTGCATTATGCAATCCTACATACCATTACAGGCTGACTCATATTTGTCCGATGCAATAGTTCAAATAGTTAAGTTGTTTTGCCAAACCTCAAAGTAACATTAAGCCCATTAATGACCTTCAAAGTAGAAAGAAAGGGAAGTAGAATACTGTGAGACAGTTTGCATGTGCGAATATGTTCGTGCATGTCTATGCATCTTAGCGTGTGTCAGTGGCTTTATATTCACATCACAGCATCTACTGTATTTACAGGGTTTATGTAGGGTCTCTGTGCAAATGGATGCAAGTAAAAGTGTTGCACTTTTTAATGGCTTTCTTCTAGTATGTGGAGGAGGACGTGCCAATAATAAAAAGTGAGAAACTATTAGCAGCCTATTTTGTGACCAAAGTTATTTTGAGAGGTTAAAATCTTTTGAGAATTAGTCTAAAATACCTCGTTAACTAAGGTAACCAAATATAAAAGTACTACTAATACTGTTGTTTTCTCTGATGAACAATGTCAGAAACATGCTACTCATAATATGCATAGTGTCTTAAAGTGTAAATGGGCACCATACAGTAACAGACAGCAACATTTTTCCATTGTGAAACTTGCAAACACAGAAGGTAGAAATAGTGAATCAAGTGTGTTGTGGATCAGTGCTCTTCTTTACACAATGTTCTGGAAGGAAACTCTAGTTGCATGGAACAATCCCTAATGGTTCACCTTCCATATATATATAAACTAACAAGTCTTCACTTGTCAGTGTCTCCCAAAACAACTCAGGTTTTTTGCAACTGAGATGCAGCTGAATGCTTCGAAAAAAACTAGTTAGTGGACCTTGTCTTAAGATGATTTTGTCAAACTACTTGTTTCTCATTGGTCAAGGTTAACAAGAAGGAAAAAAAATGCCATCACAGTTAAAGTTAAAGTTAAAGTTTGTACAAATGACCAATGCTGTAGTAGATAGGGCAGTCTTGTGTGAATACCCATGCAATCTTAATCCTAAAATTGACCTAAAGTACACAAATTTATTGAGGACTTTTCAAAATGTCCTCACAATCCAAAATGTCCTCACTACACACTGTACTGCTAAGTGTTAGCCCTCACAAGCATTACAAATACACATAACGATCACCATTTACTCTGTATCCAGTGTGGAACCATTTCACTGTTTGGTAGTGGTTTCATTACTGCTTGTGTGTGTGTGTGTGTGTGTGTGTGTGTGTGTGTGTGTGTGTGTGTGTGTCTCCTGCATGCCAGATCGCATCAATGAACCACCCACACTGCGGGAGGAGCAAGCCTGGAGTATGAGACCATGCTTCACTTCCAACACATTTATAATTCAACATACTGTCACAGCTCCACTCATCTCTCTCCCTCTCTCTTTCCCACTCCCATCCTGTCTTATTCCGCCCTCACTCACCTGTATCTCTTTCTACTCCTCTTCTTCTTCATCTTAACGCCCTCTCTCTTTCCATCAACCATACCTCTTACCCCTCGCCTCCTTTCTCATCTCGTCCTTCTGCTCTCTCTTTTTCATTCGCCTCGCCAATCCTTCCCTTATCTCAACCGTTCTCTTATTTTCTCCCGCTCCCCCCTCTCGATAATATTATTTCCTGGAGCAAAGGATGGCATTAGCAGTCCATATGCTTCAGCACCAACATGCAATATGCTGGCACATGACAAGATTGTGTCCCCCTCTGCAAGCTGAAGAGAGCCAGAGCAGGCACTACCATCAGCAAACCGTGACAGGCAGCCATCCACCACATGATAACCACACTGTTTGCTATTCCCTGTTTCCCCTCTTACATGACTCCTTATGCTTCTTTTTTTGCATCCATCCATTCCTGCATCCATCTTTCGTGACCTGTACCTGCAATAACCAAATTTACTTATCACCCAAAGGAATGTACAGTGTTCTCAACAGATTACATGTTCACTGTTCCCTTGTTTCCTCTTACTTTTCCAATGCAGTCTAACTCCCACACATACACTTTGGCTGTCGTCCTTTGTTGTTGTCATTCTCTTATTGTTTTATCTTTCTTCAATATTTTTGTGTCATTCAGTTTTTAATTCCCACTGTGTTTCTTTGTTGGTTGCTTGCATTGCTATTTCCCTTTCTTGTCTTCTCTGTTCTTCATCCTCCTCAGCAACATTCTATAGCTCTTCCCCTCACCAGCTCGCTCCCATCCACTGAGTGTCTTTTTCTTATTGTCAGTGTAAGTCTGCCATATTTTGATATGACTGTTGAGTTTCTATTCAATATACATTATAATGTTTCTCAACCAACGTATATACAGTATTTGAGGGAAGCCACAAAACGTCCCTTAGAAGAACTTTTAATCAGGCATACATTAGGCATTTAAAGTGTCTCAGGAAATATGTCACAAAGTCTTAGCAAAAGCAAGCAAAACTTGATTTATATGACACATTTTATTCCAAGGGAAATACTGCTTTAAGAACACTAAAGGTATATAAACATAAATACATACGAACAATTAAATCCAATTAAAAGCACAACAAAATGTCAAATGCGTAGAAGAAAAGCAGCATTTTTAATGTACTTTTAAATTATGTCAGCTTTAGAGCACATCTAAGGCAATCTCTAAACCTCCAAAAATAGAGATTTACATAATTGGGAGCCATAATACTCCCAAAGTACACTGACAATGACAGTACGTTAATTTTAATTTGGTAAGGCACTATCCTAAGAGGGAGAAACTTAGATGGACGACATATTCAAAGAGTTCTCTTAAATCTGTCCCACAAGGATCTTGGAGTGCTTGGTGAGATTATTGCAAAATGTCAACACTACAGCAGCTTTTCTTAACAAAATGCAGAAATGATTTTCTAGCAACCAGTTTTTGTCCAATTATCGAAGGGTTTGGCCAAAATTGCAAGGTCTTTGCATTTATGCCTATGTAGATTCACAGTCATCCATGATATATCTACAGCCAGTATCAAACTACACAATATATTTGTATTCATATTTTTTAAGATCACTGTGTCAGATAAGGCGATTAGGACACCTGACAGTCCCAGGAAAGAATATTTATGTATGTATTCACAGTTTGATGAATGAGACCTGGAATCATACATAGTCACTTGCTGGTCTGTCTTTCTTCTTTCCAGTCAGTAGAAAGAGGGTGAATACACATTCACCCTCTCTATACTGACTGTACACATGTATGCGTAGTGGGTGACATCACACTTGCGGGGGTTATTTTTTCAGTATAATGCTCCTGACAAAAGGTTCATAGTCAAAGGGTTACAGGTTCACTGAAATGAAATAAAAGAGCTGTCCACTTTTGCTTTGCCATTTTTACAGTTGTTTGCGGAAGAGCGTTCTGTGTCAACATCACGAAACACGTTGTAGAAGTTGTCAAGGTGAGAGGAGACAAAAACATTCTGACATGCTAGTCCTATTCACGTAATTCTGTGAGGCTTCCCAGATGCTGCGTCACTTGTTTTACACTATGACACACTACACGAGATAAATGAGAAATTGTTTTGCCCAACACCCCACATCTGCTGCGTCGGCCCATTATCTGGCTGATACTCTAACCCTTGATCACGGCTTAAGTCAAAAGGCACTGGACTAGAAGACATTTTGCCACTTCTTCAAAAGGGTCATCAGTTCTTCTGACTGGTGGGGAGACATTTAAACCTCTGTGTGCTTTTTACACCGTGGTTTACTCCGTTAATCTCATGTGTGACTCATTAGATCACAATGCAGCCATTCTAGTCATATAAAATGTTGGTGAAAATGAGTTTAAGCAGATCTAAATTTCTGGTATTTTTCAGTTCCAATCAGTCTTAAATGCAAGTAGCTAATGCTCTCTTTTGTTTACTCTACAGTAAAGTCAAATACAGGATGTTTATAATTTGATTTGACTGAACTATTTCTGTCTCTCAGCACGCTGCCACCACCTGCATGACTCCAATATTTTCTTCCTTACGCCACATTCGTTTTCAATGTTTTCCCCATTCCTGTCATATCATATCCCTCTCTGCATCTCCCTATCTCTCTCTCAGAGAGCAAAGTGTTACAGATAAAGATTTTGAGTTGGGAATTACAAATACGAAAAAAGGCAAGCAGTATCTTGCTATGTAAATACACTACTATCAGTGACTTGCAGCAATGTCACTGTTCATGGCACCAAATTTACCCACAACTGACGAAAATGAGCTTTCACAGTTGGAGGAAGTCTGCTATTTCATGAAATGACTCACAAGATACCCACTGATATGTGCTGTGCTAATGGCTACCATAACCATATAAATATATGCTCTATAGATAAAGGGAAGTGTGTATTTGTTACATACATAAAAGTCCCCATCAACACGTATGTGACTATTCTCAGTTGTCCAGGTCATAGTACTTATGCAGTAGATATCCTAAGTCAGTAACTATAGATGTCTCTATCAACATATAATCAAGCCATCACGAAGTGCAGCAATAGCAGAGTGTGTCCTCTTAACTGAAATGTCAGCCTACTAAAAGCTCTGCACTGTTGCTCATTTCAGGCTGCAGTCTGTCTCAAAATCATTCATCAGCGAGGTGAACATATACATTGATTATAATATAGAATATTAACAATCTAGGGTTAATTATTTTTACTCAAGCTGGTGGAGGTGGAATGAATTTGCATTTAAAACTCCTCTTAGACAAGCTGTTATAAGTCTGAATTGTGTGTGAGACTGAGGGTGCAGATGTCATTACAACAAGGGGGGGGCACAAACATGGGATTTCCTCAAAGTTTTACAGGTATGATCAATGTAACATTAGCTAGCATGCTAGCTAAACTGGCTAGCAAATTATCTCTAAATATGGATTTGGCTGGGGATAATTTAATTCACTTGAGGCAGTAAATACAGTACTGACTATAGTACATACTATCTATGTTTGAACAAAACCACTTACAAGGCATCTGTCACAGGACTAGCCTATGGTCCTAGCAGTCACCAATCACCAGCCACTAGACTCACTCACTGAAGACAACTCACATGCTACAGAGATGCTACAGAGATGGAATCTGGAAAACGTAGTCCAATAGCAAGCAAAGGTATCAGGATGAAGTAAAAGTTAACTTAATTTCCCAAATTCCCACTTAGTTTTGTATATGCAACAGTTCAGACCACTGAGCACGATACATAGGTGGGACATAAACAAAACCTTCAAAAAGTGTTGTGTTTATGAGTGAATTATTTCAAAAGTGGAGTCTGCTTCTGTTGAATATACTGTATATTTGCAATAACATGATTCATTTAGAAATAATTTACTGGGGGTCAGAAGTTGGAGGTGAGTCCTCCCCTCCAACCCCCCCAGGATCTGCGCCCAGGAGAGGGAGACAAAGAGAGAGCGTATTGGTTAGTGTTTGGGACACACACACACACACACACACACGCGCACACATGCACACAGGGCCAAGACTGACTTCTAATTATAAATGGAAAACTTAATCCTTCCTTATAACTCTCAGTGCTCAGGAGCCAGAGGGACTGACCTTTGCACACACACACACACACACACACACACACACACACACACACACAATGCCCGTAGCTCTGGGAATCCACATTGAGACTTCTCCCCTCTGAGCTCCACAGGAGCCATTCCCTACAGAGGGAACGCTACTGAGAGGACAAGAGAGAGAGAGAGAGGGGTGTTTATGGATAGGCAGAGAAGAGAAGCAGGAAAAAGAGGGGGAGGAGACAAAGTAAAAGAAATATAACAATGCGTAGAGATGGAGAAAAGGTCAGAGATACATCGACAGAGGGGGAAAGAGGGATGAAAGAAAGAGTGGATGGAAAGGTGAATGGTTACTTTGTTGAATAATGACCAGCTGTGAATAGTGATGAGGCCATGATGGCTGAGGTGCTCTAAACACACAGGACAGGCGCACATTTCTGGACACA
Source organism: Siniperca chuatsi (assembly GCF_020085105.1). Lineage (NCBI taxonomy): Eukaryota > Metazoa > Chordata > Actinopteri > Centrarchiformes > Sinipercidae > Siniperca > Siniperca chuatsi. The sequence goes on from NC_058064.1 coordinate 11,998,674, forward strand.
CGTGCATATGTGGCAAATACAAATGATACACACTTGCACCAAAAATATTTTACAGGTGCATCAACTTACATGGACTATAAACTTACACACACAACATTATGCACACTATTATGCACTTAATTATGAATACCCTGAAACTGACAAAAGGCAGCAGAAAGTAATCAGATGAGTCAAAAAGATACAACTGAAACTGAATACGTCTAAAAAATAAAATAGATAGTAAAAGAAATGTAAAGCTTTACTTTTAACTTCAATTGGAAAATAGATTTTTTTGCATATTTTTCCTTTACCTGTGATCAGTTGATCAGTTAGTTAAAACTTTTTTTTGTCTTAGCGCACATTTAGCATGCATTCAATCATTTATCTATTCCCCATTTTACCCACCCACATTTCCAATTTTCCTCATGCTTGCCTCATTATTTCCGAATGCTGAATAAAGGCAATTTCACTTTATTGTATTGTACATTTCAGTATAACATACTCATAGATAGACACGCAATATCACAACTCTTTGCACATCTTTCAAAATTCAGCAAATGAAGTTCTCTGAAGCGAACAGGGGCAATTCAGGGGTTAATCAGATTTCCGCTGGGGCCAATGCCCCTGTAGCCCCGCCCCTGGATCTGCCCATGCATCAATGTGTAAACTCTTATAACAGTAGCTAAAGCATTTAGCCAGCAAGCTAACAATAACAAACTAACAGTATCACTAGACATTATACAGTGATGTAATCAGTTATATTATTGACTGATGATGTCTTTTTATTGCCTTTTGTCAGTTTCAGGGCTTCGTACGACTGTGCATTGTACTCTGGAGTCAAGATGCGCGCGCGCACACACACACACACACACACTCACACACACACACACTCACACACATCAGTATGCTGTGTTGCCAGGAGTTGCAAAGGGAAATTCATTGCCCCTGGCAGGTTGTGTAAACAGCCTTCGCAGACAATGACAAATTTGATTAATTGAATTCTGCCACCATTTTGCCACCAACAAGGAAGAAGAGGTTGATTGTCACACAATGCTATTAGCAGTTGAAAGCCTGGAGTTTCTCATCCTTACATATGGAAATTTAGGATTGATTAAACCAATTTTCTACAGTCTGCCATCTGTATTTAAACATTATTTGTCCCAGAGTCACTAATGCAAATAAAACTAACATATGACACACACAAAATGATGCACATGGTTTATGATGATGATTATGATAAAATGACTTTAATGAGTCTGTTGCCTCTAGTGGGTGTCTTTTTGAAACAAATATTGAGAAATAAATACAATACTCTATTTTCACATACACACACATGACATACTCACAAAGGACAATCTCCAACCCCGGAATAGCCTAAAATAAATCAGTCATAGCAAAAAAATACATTTTTTCTCTGTTTTGCCCCCCCATATTCTCTTATCTGAATTCACTCTCACATACTGTACTCACAGCACTTTCAAACTCCTGTTTAATACGGTATCACTGTGATAACATTGAACTCTTATAACTTTACTTGAAAGAAAGAAGGGAAAAGGGGGACAGAGAAAGTTAAGGAATAAGAGAGGGAAGCTTTGGGAGCAGAAAAATAAATTGTCTTTAGGTCACCCAGAGGTGGGAAACTGTCTTCTCTAATGCACTTTCCATTTGTCAAAGAGTATCAGTCAGACCCACACACTGAGAGGCACAGGCGATGCTGAGCGACCATTTCAGGCATCATTACTTGGCAGAATGTTCCAAATTTGTTGCAGATACAATTTTCCACGCTTTAACCAGAGAAACAAGCCAAGTGGAAATAAACAAAACTTGTGCATATAGCCCCAAGATGTCATGCATTACAACAGAAGGCAGTGTGAGGAGGTAGGAAAAGAGTGGCATCTCTCTTGTTAGCTCCGATTATAACACAGTTCCTCATGTTTTCAATAAAGCTCTGAGCTGCACTGGCTTATTGTGAGATAATGTCACAGCTGTGATCCGATGTGAAATGTTTACAAGAATCAGATCAATGACACGTGTCGAACTTCTCTTTCACTGCACACTCAGTAGCCTTTGCACGAGAAATGGTTCAATGCATAAGACTACTGGCATACATATCGTCATCTGGGTTAATAGGCATGCTTCTGGCTCATAATTTTATGTGAAAATTTGACCACCAGTGGCCAAACATGCAAGCACCTGCCAAGTCCTGCACATTCCCCAGTGTGGAAAATCTCATTATGTTTTTCTAGTGAAAGTTAGTAGAACTGCCTTCTCTTGCAAATGAACATCTGTCCTTTTAATTATTTTTTTTTTAAAGGACGTGGGAAGATTACAGAAAATGTGGCCAGTAGCTAGTGCCATGTATGCACTATGATCTTTTTTGTAGCATTCTATGTTGTATGTCAAATATGTGAAACATTGATTTTATAGTTATAGATACAAATATATCAAAGTTTAATCAATTGAATTGATAAAAAGCAACATTGTGCTGCACTTTTTGTAGATCTGTAACACTTGTGATACAGTTGATCAGAAGATTTTGTTAAATAAGATTCATCACATCATTAAAGCAGATGATTTTTGCTTTGTTGGTCTGGAAGCTGATTTAACAACATGAATGACTTTTAACTTAATGAATCAACTGAACTTTTCACCCAAATATGTAATTTATGATATACCATCACAACACGACACATCACCACTTCCAGTGTAGGCGGGAAGTTAAAAGACAACACGATGGAGTAGGAGCGCTTCCTTGTTGCTGAAACGCACAAGGTCCGTAAGAAGAAGTCGGGTGGTCATTACTGACCTCTACAAGCCATCAGCATACTTGTGTTTTCTCTTATAGGGCCTTGTCTAAACTCAAGTTAGAGACATTTTTCTGAGGGACTACTAATATTTTTATTAATACTTTTAATTAGTGTATCTGTATGTGTCCTGACTGCTTAGTGTGACTGAATTGTCTTGTTCTGATGTATGTGTATAATTTGTTCTCAGGTCTCTCTTGTAAGAGTGATCTCAATTAAACTTCTTGAATAAATTAAGCTTTACTAACTTACTAAATTATCTTAGAAGTAGTTTATACATCATTTAGACACAGTGTCACTATAGATTCATTAGAAGTAAAGCATCATAGCCTCTAGCACAGATGTTCCATTCATTACACCACTCTCACATCTAGATATTTTATTGTTTAGAATTGAATTCAGTCAGTTTTATCATATCTTTAAAGACACACCAAAATATGAAAAAAAAAATATTGTTTCAGTTTCTCCCCCATGAGGTTTTCATAATTCTGGACAGGAAAGTCCTATTAAAGAGTTCCTCACAAGCATACATATTTAAAAAAAAAAAAAGAAAAAAGAAAAAAAAGAAATCTATTTTATTTGTGTGGTTTCAAACAGAGTTTATAGTCTGTCATTGCTGCTTTAATGACTTATTCATAAACCCTGTCAGAGGCTGGATCTATTTTAACAAATATACAGCAGTATGACAGTTCTGCATTTGGCCCCACTGAATTTTTCATAACATACAACAGAGTGAGGGGGATGGAGTGACAATACATGGAGTCGCTCACATACATGAATGAAGGACCTCTACTACCATTGTGTCCATGAAGTCTTGTGGGTAGAGGGAAGTGTTGCTTTCCCTCTTCTTTTCCTTCATCCTGTCATCTACTAAGCCACTGGACACAGGCTCTTCTCTCATTCTTTAAAATTTTCTCCAGTTTGTGTTTTATCTCTTTGCATTGTTCTCTATTTGCAATGTTATCTGACTCTTCCTCACACACACAGTCTCCCATGCAGCATTATATTAAAGAGGAAGGGCTTTTATCCGAGTTTGGAAACCGCCTCCATTTTGTTTTGTCTCTCTTAATCTTAATCTCTGCATTGTCTTTCTCTTGTTCTCTCATTTTCTCTTTTTTTCCTCAATATTCCTCACTTCGTATCTTCGTCATTTTCACACACGTCATTCAGCACTGAGTCATCCTCTCATGTGCATTCAGCATTTGTCCCTCTGTTGGGTCTTTCCTCTTAACCAATCTCACCTTCATATATAAATCCTTCCCACATCACCTGTCTGGGCCACATAAAAAACTGAAAACTTGTCATTGCTCATCAAGATTAACTTTCACTTATACCATGAACACAATCAGAAAATTATGTAGCATTACACGGCCTGCCCAGCTATAATATGATGTTAAAGAGATAGCTCGACATTTTGGGAAATATGCTGATTTGCGGTGGAGTTAACAAACCTCAGTCCTCATGGGGGCGATATAGAGCTAAGCAGAGTGTTTCCATGACAATGGTATATACGCTTTCTATTGCATTCCTGTCTGAACAAAGAGGTGACAAAGTGTCATAAATATGTCTGTGCACACGGTTCTCCTTGATACATCCATGATACAGACATGTTCAGTAAGAGCTTCGTCAAACTGGTCAGTCATGGTTGTTTTGAGAGGAAGTAAATCTGAATGGAAGGTCAGATTTCCATAGTTTTTTCATGCTATAGCTCCCCTAGCTGCAGCACTCAGAGTTGCATTAAGAATTTTCGCATGAGAAATCGATCTTGCGTAGCTCGAAGCATCTGCGTTCGCGTACTTTCGTGCACCGTATTTGTGCCCTTTGATTGTTTTTAAAAAATATCAAGGTGAGCCGCATGCGGAGGAGGCTTGTTGTAAATGACGTAGCCTATCAAAACGATGGAAACCAACATGGTACCGAATGACATTGGCACCAACAGGTGCACTTACAAGCTTTTACTAAACAACAACATAAATAGGAGTCTCTCTCTGTCTCTCTCTGTGTTTGTGTGTGTGTGTGTGTGTTTCTCTGCAGAGCATGATTGCGATTGTCAGTAGACTGCACGGGAGGGGTAGAGCAAGGGGAGACTGTCCACTAGTTAATCGATCGCTGATGGCATCGTTAATATACCTGTGCAGCCCGACCAAGTAAGTCTATGTGTGGGAAACACTGCTTGATCTTTTGTAACCAAACCACTTGGTGGTTTCATGAGTTAGTTTGCTAATCGCAGGATGAATGAAACGAACCGGGAAACCCTCCGTCCCCCCTGTTAAAAATTAACAAATCGCCTACTGGTTGGGACCAATTATGTTACTACTGTATGAACTGTGAAACGTGAGGGGTCAGTATTTCAAGACAAATTCCTAAATATTAATTTCAGTTGGTGGTGACTACCACTCTGAATATGATAATATTAGATAACAGCCAGGTCCTGCCGACAGAATGCTTCTCAACTACTGATCCAGTCTGGGAAACACACTCAGCCAATGATCATGCGTGCTGTATATTCATAAAATAAGAGGCACTTTGCAGCAACAGAACACAATACAAAAAGCTGTCACTTTGACCTACACTTAGTATGATCCTACCCACATAGTGCACATCTGGTGGAGGTTTGGAGACTCATAACATGATGTAGTGTTTGTGTATGCAGATAAAGTTCCAAGTACTACAGCATGGCGAGGGAGTAGTTTGTTTGATGTCGTGACTGATCTGAAAGTGGACTAAGTGTTTTGTCTGCTGGAGTGCTTTTTAACACTGCTTTTAAGGGATACCTGCCCCACCATCCAACTGTGTGTGTGTGTATGTGTGTGTGTGTGTGTGTGTTTGTGTGTGTGTGTCCTCAGCCACTCTCCCTAAAAAGGTATTTTCCCTGCAGTAAACAGAGAATGTACAAGAGGCACAAACAGAGGGAGGTAGAAAAAGGCAAGAAAAATAGAGGACAGTGTGAGGTGAAGGGGAAACAGGTTACAAAAATAAACCATGATTGTAATGCAGTTCAGCAAAGCAATTTCAATTAGTCCATATGAAAGACTGGTTCTTTTTCTCGGCTTCAAAATGTCATTTATAATGGCTGGGATTACTGAGGCACTGTGTGATTGCGCTCTTGCACACTTTGAAGCAGCATACGGCTCGTTAATAAAATAACAGCAATAATTATGCACAAATGGCTGGAAAAAGTGACATTAAAAAAATAGTTTCAGAACAAGGCAAACTGTTTCAGGAGGTTTTATCACTCTACCTGTCTGTAATTTTTACAAAATGTTTTAACATAAGGTTACAAGCAGTTATACAGGATAAGTTAACACAAAATGTATTCATGGCTACAAAACAGCCTTATAAAACCTGGTTGGACTTTCAGTCTACAGAGACTTGTTTTCAGACCTAAGATGTAAATGCACTACAAAACATACGCACAACCTATTTGGGGGGCTGACCTATAACTTTATACATGTTGCCCTCAGTTTACACAATTGGTCAGTTAGGAGTAAAAAGCTGTGATAGAAAGATAAGGGAGAAAGCTTCATGAATAAAAACAATGTAAATGCGTTGCTTCACCTTTAGATCCGCTTTTGATATGAAGCATATTTGTTCATCACCCTCTGAAAACCACCTGGGACTTGATGTGCCCCTGTTTCCATTGTTGGATAATGTTATTACCGACTCACTGTATATATTTACCCTTTAGTTCCCCTAATCCTCTCTGCTTCACCTGCAATGAATGTTAAGTAGAGATGCTGTGATAATACTACTGATTCTATTTCTGACTAGAAAACAAAGCATTTGTGAAGAAGAATGGTGCTCTCAACAATTACTGACCACTTTGACTGATTTTGTTAGTAAATAGATGAAAATGAGTAAAATATGACACATTTCAGTAACATAAATTTTCATTGCAAATACAATTTACTCTTTGTAAACACACAGGTGACGAATTGTAGATTTTTCTGAGTTTTTGCTTCTTTTTTTTTTAACCTAACCATGAATGAAACACTAATGTGAGTGTTCTAAATTCACAAAAAATTCTTTCATTAATTTATTTTTTTACTGAACATTCCTGAATTTTGGTCTTAGCCTTGTAAACTTAGAAACTTGAAGAACCAGCAAAGTTTTTAAAAAAGTTGATGCCACCCGGAAAATAACTATTATTACAATAACCATTACCTTCTTTTTTCATGTGATTGATTTTGTCCATTTTGTTTTTTTATTTTTCACTTAGCGCCGCCAAATGTTTGTGAAATAAGTAAAGATTTTGATACATTTCAGATAAGCTCAGTATTGACACGTCTGCCTTCTGTAGCTGTCTGGCTCCTAAATGATTTTGGCTGCCCACCAAGACAACTTGTTCCCTATTACCACCTAACAGAAGTCAAACCGCCCTTTCAGTACACAACCGTCTTTACTCATCCTCCAAATGCTCTGTGTGTGTGTGTGTGTGTGTGTGTGTGTGTGTGTGTGTATGCGTGCTTGCATTTTTACCTACAGAGTGAGGACATTTTTTGGAAAGTGAGGACATTTCGGCCGGTCCTCACAACTTCAAAGGGCTATCTGAATGTTTGAAGGTTAAGACTTGGTTTTAAGGGTTAGGTTATGATTAGGTTACTGTAAGGGGCTGGGGAATGCAATAATGGTCTTCACAAAGATAGAAGTACAAGGGTGTGTGTGTTTGTGTGTAGGAATGTACAGACAAATTGTATTCAGGGACTGAATCTGTGTGATTTCACAAGTTGCTTATGAAAAACGTGCACGAGTATACATGTATTTGCATGTAGTTAAGATTTCTACTGTATGTGCAGATCTGTGTGTGTGTCTATGCAAATACACGGGTCACTAAGGAAACAATATCTCTCCAGTTTAACATGGCAAGTACAAGCTGAAATCAGAGCTGACACTGTGACATTAATTTGAAACCGAAGGCTCAGTCTAAAGGTATAATATTCATTCTGAATACCTGCACCCTTCCTATAGTCAAATGGAGAAGGCTGTGCTAAATGGAAATTGATGCAGACATTAGAGATACTGAGTTTGGAAGACAGCTCGGACTGGAATACAGAAAATCTTTTGGTCTTCAAAGCTGCACCTGGCAGGATTTTTACCATTGACATTTGTAGTCACTCACTCAGCAATGTTTGCTAGCTAGCTTGCAAACCACATGGTGGCGTTGCACCGTGGAGAGACTGCCCCCCTTTAGTAGGGCGTGATGGGTTTAAAAGCATTTTTGGGTGGATTATTCCTTTAATTTAAAATACATTCAATAATGTTTCTCTCAGTTTAGACAGCATGAATGTATATTAGGTAGGTATTGGTACGTAAACTGCGAACAGATACACTTCAGCAACATCACTTAATGATACTGTAATATCACAATGAACAACAAAGTGTTATCAGATACCCGCAGCTGTCAGAATAACAAGCAGCGCTTTAAAGGATGTGCAAGAATCTGTCTTTCACATGATTTCTTTTTCTGACACTTCACATCCTGTCTTTCTTCATCCCTCTCTCTGTATTTCTGTTTCATTTTCATCTTCAGTCCCTCTTTCTCTGCTTCACCCACTCAAAACATCTCTTGTCTCTCTCCCTCAACATTTTTATCCCCCTTACCCAATCGCTCTCACATAAAATCTAGTGCAGGTGTTTCAATTTACGTGTGTATTTGTTCATGTGGATGTGTGTAAGTGTGCAGCAATTCTCTCCATCTTTGAGTTGAATACTGCAGCATCAAACCAAGCATGCCCAAGGCTACACTTATCCCAGCTTCCTGGCCACTCCAATCGGATGCAGCCTGCTCTTTATCCCTAAACAGGGACTATGCTTTTTTTTTTTTTTTTATGTTTTTAGGAGTGTTTCTTTTTTTCTTTTTTTTACACCCACTCAACCCCCATCGTACCAGCTGTGCAGCTTTGGACCGTGAACAAGGTGTAATAGACTGTGGGTTGCTCAAAAATAGGGGTTGAAAGATAGGACAGACTCAAAGAATTAGGGAAAATAAATGAAAGCGGAACACTGCATGGTTCGGAGTTTGAAAATGATGTCAGGTGAAGAGGGATTTGTGATGTTAAGTTGCTGAACAGTACATTTGTGATGCAGACTTTGCTCAAAAGAAATGTCCTTTTGTTAAAAATTCCTGGAAGTCATTACACAATGTAACAGCTCCACCTTCTCAGGCAGGGTGACTTGATGGTGAATTATTGCACATAACTGATCAGCAGCTATGTGTCCTGGAGGAATGTAACGGATCCAGCCAGTTATGGACAGTCAGTATGCTCGGTCTGACCTTTTCCTCATTCCAAATTCCTCACATGCTCTGAACTAAAAGTTAACTATGTTGCATTCACTGTAAAGCAGCAGTATGTGGTCACGCAGATGACTCATTCAATTTGAAGTGGTTCTCACTTTTCCAGCAACTCTCTTCCTACATGTTCTGCATACTGAGTTGTCATTTTCAATGAAAAAAAGTTAGGGAAAGGTGTCACTTTCTTCTGCTATGGTGTTACTTTACCTGTCGAGTTTAGTGAACACATAATGCTCCCTGTGCTTTATGTTGTGTATTTTTACCTTGGTATGTAATAAAACCAACACAACCTTAGGTGGGACAGGGAGGACAATACAGTTGGCAATGTGCTAGACCATCCTGATCTAAGAGAAACCCTGCAATCAAACCTTGAATATTCAGCATTTGTGTTGTACTGATACTAAATGCATGCTGTAGGCTTAAAGGCAAATTTTATAGCTTGTAAACATACTACAATGAGACTAGCATGGCTACTATCTGTAGCCATGCTAGGGGCTTTGTGAGTCTGTACTGTACACAGCAGTGTTTTGAGCTAAATGCTAACATCAGTATGCTAACATGCTCACATTGACTATGTTAACATGCTGATGATCAGCAGGTAATGTTTACCATGTTCATCATTTAAGTTTAGCATGTTAGCATGCTAATTAGCATTAAACACAAAGTACAGCTAAGGTTGATGGGAATTCCATTAGTTGGCAGGTATTTGGTCACAAGTATTTAACAAATTGAAATTTTGCTGGTGATGACACTATATGAAAAGTCAGGGAACCACCAAAGTCAGCAGAATTTATCCTCTAGAGACCTTGAATGTCTGTGGCAAATTTCAATGCAACCGATTTAACAACTGTCAAGATATTTCACTCAGAACCAATAACGTCAACATCAATCCTCTACGGACCCACCGACAAACCCACATCCACAGAGCCATGCTGCTAGTGTGACTAAAACTAAAATTACCATGCAGACTACTTTCCCCTGTGAAGAGTAAATTGAAACAGATTGCTGAATGATTTCCAATACCAGTTACACCCAACTAAAAAAAAGACTGTGCTGTGTTTTTTTTGTTTGTTTTTTTACTTTAAATTTTTTATGAGAATTAACCAAGATCAAAATGTAACTCTCATGAGTCAGTAATGGTTCGTCAGTGATGTAGTGGTGCCTGGAGAAGTGGGTATGCACCCAATTTTTTTTTAAAGCGGCCCTTCCTGCCCTGTGATAAATGATAAATGCCCTGTGTTATAAACAGTGACATGTAAGACAACTCTTAACTTCTGCTGCTTGACTTCAGCGAGAAAGGATCATTATGAAATTGACATTAGCCATAGAAGAGGTGAAGATTTTGCAATCAGTACTGGCCCATAGAGTGGGGTGAGACAGCTAGATAATTATGCATTTTGAGTGAACTATTCCTCATTCCTTAGTCCATCCACACATGAAAATTTGACTATTCTCTCACCTTGCAAGCAGTCTATGGGCCAGTAGTATTTTGTAAACTGTCTCTTGGAACAGCTGATTTGCAACAGATAGTGTAGGCCAGAGTGTCCCACCATTATAAAATTAACATTATTTGTCAAGGGGCAGTTGGCAAATATTACCAGTTCTACACAGGCCTAATGCATGAATATAAGATATATTCAAGATGAGGCAAACAATCAGTGTTTCAGTCAGAGATTAGTTTATTTTTAACATTCAGAATGGCACAGTCAATTTTCACAATAAAATGTTTTCAAAACTGAATTTGACTGTTCTTAATACGTGTTCACAAACCAACTTTAGGGAAGCAAAGCTTGCCCAGGTGCTGGTAACAGATTACTGAGTGTATTTTTAAGCCCAGAGCATTTCAAGAAATGGTTCTCCCTAAAATGAATATTCAGTCAAAATCTGTTCAACTAAATATTACCTCAAAGTCAATTTAACCTCACAGGATCTGCAAACATGGTGAGTTATACCCAACCTTTTCTCAAACAATTATGGAGCCATCTCATTACAGCAATGTCAAAGCAAGAATTAACATATTGACAATGGCACTGTACATCTAATATTTAGCGTAGGCTGCTATCTTTGACAATTTTATTCACAGATGACTCGCCTGACATATTATTGACATCATTTACAAGGTCCTGCTGTTAAAAAGTATCTCACCGCGTTGACGTCTTCATTAGAAGTTGTAGTCGAGGAGGCGACATCTCTGTCCCTGTGAGCATCCTCTCCGACTGGGGTGAAGGACGGAACGGGTGCGGGCGCGCACGCTGGGCTATTGTTAGCTGAGCTGCTGGCTAACAGCAAAATTACGTTAGGAAGGAAAATAGTTTCTTCATACATGGTACTACTGTAGTAAACTAACCAACATCACACAGCACACTGATCTGGCCTTGTTTGGTGAACCCAGATCAGTTCATACAACAATATTTAAAAAATGAGCAATGTCTGAAATCTGACATTGTGTAACATCACAGTTCTCCAGTTTAAGAAGGATAATAAAAGTACAAGGACATGGCATGCTGGAATATTGTTTCTGCCTTAAATATGTATGTGGTCTGTGCTTGTCCTTGACCCCCCTTTAGGTTCTTCCAATCCAGAACAACTCAGTCATCTGTCTGTGTCTCTCACACATGCACACACACATGCACGCACCTAAACACAGTAGGACATATAGGAAAACATCATCTTTACTAAAACAGACAAATCACTTTTGGCCTGAGAAAGACAGAGACTTGTGTGGTGGTGATCTACAAGGGCAATTCTCCATTTGGAGCAGCGCATTAAACATGCCCTTAAAGAGCTGGCGATAAAATGTGAGGCTTGGAGATTGGAGAGATGAATCCTTCTCGACAAACTTTTCCCTGGCCTCGAAATTACTGGTTTTGTAGCCGGCCAGGCAAGACTGAGAGATCGAAAAGTAAATTTATTTCCCTGTGATGTGAAAAGGCTTGGGGGAAAAAAAACAAATTATGGGAATAATAGAGAAAATCGAACGGGATAGATAGATAGATCGGATAAAATATAGTACACAAATGTGAAGAATCAGATACAGCTCACCTGCAAAAAGACAATTTCTCTCATAAGTTTTAGAAATGCTGCACTCCAAGAAAATAGGCACATGACTCAGAGTACTTGTAAAACCAATTTCTCTTAAGAGCGACAGCCACAGGAACACTCATTCAGTAAGAATTAATTTTATTACCTGAAATTGTTTTGCACTTCCTGCTTACTTCTACATTTATTACATTTACTCTTCTAAACACATGTGAGCAAAAAATAAACCTTGCAAAAGCCAGCACAAAAGCAATAGTACCCTAACACTCCGTCATACAATCCAAATACAGAACTCAATTTAAATCCAATCTTACCACACCATCCGCTCATAAAACACTTAAAAAAGTTCTCCTGATCAACATGATTACAGGATAAAATTAGCTCATTATTGAAATACAGAGTGTAGAATGAAATGACACGTTCACCTTTGATGAGGAAAATAGTTTGCAGTGTATTGTGAGTAACATATAGTGTCTAAAGGGAAATCAATTTTGCAAAGTTGTGCAATGTAGCATGATCAAACACAACACTGAGCATTAAAACAAGTTAAAATTATAAAATATATTCATATAATATTCATAGTTTAATGATGCCAACAGAATCCACATTGTGTTGCTATAGAATTATTCTCAGTGATATAAGGCATTGAGTAAAATCATGGAATTCACTGCCACAAAACATTCTCCTCTCCAGCAATGAATGAAAGCCTCAAATTGAATCAAATGTACTTAACAGGTTCTCCATCACACAAATGAACATCACTGATTAGCCTATTTTGCAGTTTCCCTCTGCGCACTCCACCTTTTTCTCCTCACCACCTACTGTAAGAGGTATTTAAATGGGTAAAAACCTTCTCAACCCAAAGAAATAATTATATTTCATATTTCTATTATAATTTTTTCCCCAAGGACCAATCAGGTAAGAACTCATCCGGACCAGCAGGAATATCTCAGCAAGTCCCCAAAAATCCAACAGTTCGCACATTCAAAATACCCAAACCATGCTGTGCAGCAAAGCGCTGGCTGCTTCAAATTATAATTTTAAAAAATATATTAAGAAACAACAAAAACAGAGCTCTCAGGTAAAAACACAGAATGGAAAGAACCACAATGGTGCCTTTTTTTGAACACATTTCCACCTGTGATTACAATAGAGGGTTTGCTGTTCCCCTCCGTGCTGCTTTTTTCCTTCTTCCAGCCCTTCTTGCTGCATTCATAAGAGCTACACAACCTCTCAGAGGGGAATCAAGGCATTTAAATGGACATTTAATGGAGGAAAATAGATGTGTGCTTATTAAACATGAAAGTAATTCGAAATGTTTTCTGTCTTAAACAAAGAACTGATAATAATCCAGGAAAGTAAACTCTTTCTGCCATTTTCTTCAGCTAGTTTTAAGACTACACATTTATACAAGCAATTTATTAAAGGTTTAAAGGATGTTTTACAGTATTATACTGTATACTTTACAAAAAGGTTGTATGACCAAGAACTTTTCTTAATATTGGACACATAACAACTTAGCGCAAAATTACTATAACACAAGCTATATAATGTATAACCCAAAATACTACAAATTGAGCCTTTAAAAAAATGAAACACTATTTAAAAATGAACAAAATTAAAATATCCCCATGTTGAGTTGCACCATGTGACTTTCTCTAATATTTCACACATCTCATTCCCTCCCCTTATGTTGATTTAGGTGAATCCAACAATGGCTCATAACTAACTGCCTGAAAATAGTTGTTTTTTTTGAACATTTGATACAGTTTCTATTTAACTATTTCTCTGTAATTGAAAATAGCAGTTAATAATGGAGTAAAATTTAAGTGGAGACTCCAAAATGGATTTTCAGGCTGAAGTTTCCATCATGGGCTCACGTCATGTAGAACCACCAGCTGTCAACTTGAAACAGAAATTGGAACTTTCATGAGTTTCCACTTAAATAATTAGATGTATTCAAGGGTGTAACATTGGTTTTGAAAAGTGGGAGGGGACACACAAAAGCTGGGGGTCTGGGGTTCTCCTCCAGAAAAAAAGAAAGGATTTGAATACCATTTTCTGCATTTCTACATGCTTTTATCATATTCCCATCTTCTTAAAAGCAACACATTATGATTAAGCTGGCTATCATGCTTAGTTTAATCATTCTCTTACTCTCTGCATGTTTAACCCAGAACCCTACTGAATATCACATGCTATGGTATTCAATTAGGGAAATATGCTATACTTTGAAGAATAGGACTGGTAGATCTATGGCACATTATTTATGGCACTGTTAACAGATAGTGTCCCATTTGCAGCTTCAATCACAACATATTAGAAATGTATCAAAATATTAAATATATAGGCTATATATTTTAGGAAGTCACACTGTAAATAGTTTTATCAAGATCACTGTAAATTAATGTGTTTTGAATGCTTGTTTATGTTCAAGTCCAGCGTCTAGTACTCTTTATTATGAGGAGTACATTATAATTATACCTTCTCACTGTAACTCAAAATACATGACTTTGTAACTCTTTAAAAAAAAAAACTTTTACATTTTAAGATGGTAAAAGACATAAATTAATCAATGACAGAGATCAATTGTTCAAACTTGCTGTTTTTGACGCTTCATTTTAAAGAACATCTAATGAAATATGCTATTAAGTTGCATCATGGGTCATATAGGCTCCAGTATAATAGGAGCTTGATCCACACTAGGAACTAAAAGTCAAGATATGTCTACCTCTGCTGCAACAATTTTGGCCGTTCTTCTTTTCTTCTGTCTTTTTTAAATCTAAATTTAAGGAAGTGCAATACAAAATCACTGGACTACTTTTTTAAATCTACATCAAGTCATTTGTGTGTGTTTGGAAGGTGGTGGGTTGATAAAATATTCAAAGACCACTAATAATTAGGCTAGGCCATCAGTTCTATATTTAATGATTGAAGCTATACACAGAGTACTTGCTGATATGTTAAAGCAATAGAATAGTGTCACCTTTATACATGTCCTAATACTTCTTCAACCTATTTCTTCTCTTCTGTGCTTCACCTCGCTATCTCTCTACTTTCCACTTTATCCCCCCTTTCTTCCCACATCACCCCTTTTTCCTCTTTTCCATCTCTTCCTTTCTCTCTTCCCTCATCCTTTCTTCCCCCATGAGGCTGAGCTACTATGAAGAGCCTCTGCACTAAACATGGTGAAGAAGACTAAACAGTGGGCTGTTGCTCTGCACTAAGCTGACATCCTACCCACACACACATTTGCACACACAAACACACACATAGACAGACACTTACTGTATCCACCCACATACTGCAGACTCTGACTCTACAAGGACCACAAAAGAAACTGATTTACAGGGCCACAGCAGTGTCAGCCTCCACAATAGACCTGATGAGATTGAGACCACACAAACACACACCTACACACACACACGCACACACACACACACACACACATATAGGGTTCTCCATTGTGGTGGGGTTGAGCTTTGTTTATGCTCAATGCAGTGTCCTCGGTACAAGGATGCGCATGGCAAAAGTGGCGTCATCGCACGTCTTGCATTGATTGCGGATGCTCTGCAAGTCGTCACGCTGCATGGTCGTGCACCGCAGACCGTAGAATACGTCCATATCTGGTTGATTAGACCTTTTTTATTGAAGAATAGCTCCACTTATGAAGCTTTGCTAACTAACACATTGCCGATCCTAGCCCATGGAAAAAACCTAATACACAGTCCTACACAATAGCCCTGATGAGTTGTGAAAAATGCAAATTGACCCCCAGGTAGAGCAGAGCTGCTACTGGCATGTGTTGTGAAATGGAAAGTCATTGACAGCACTGTGATGTAGAGAGTGAGCTGGAGAGAAATAGTCCAAAGATGAAAAGATGTGAGAAAGAGAGAAGCAGACGGAGTGGAGAAAGAAAGAGAGAAGATATTTTGTGCCTGGGAGAGGAAGAGTGCAAGACAGAGACAGACACAGAGAGCATGCATGGAAATGAAAGAGGAGAGACAAGACAAGGAGAATATGACAAAAGTGTGTGTGAGGCAGTCTGACACACATAGGCCACACGAGAAAAAGAGAAGAAGTGAGAGACTGCAAAAAGAAAAAAAAACAATTAGAAAAAAGAGTGCACAGCAGAAAGAGAGAGGGAGAGCAGGAGAGATAGAGACAAGAGGGAGGAGAAGAGGGTACAAGACAGCTTTTATTACACAACATGTGCTGTGGACAGATGGTGGTGAATTATGCATTAAGGCTTTTACACTACTCCTGTACTTTTGGACTAGAGTAGAAAATGAGCCTGCATGTGGAACAAAATGTTTAGCTAAGTTTTCAAATCTTAGCCCAGGGGGCTTTTTTTAAGCATTAATACAACAGGACATATAGCTGAAAATCTACACAAAACTTAAGTGAAGTGCACATACTGAAGCACACATATTATTATTATTATTATTATAATAAGATGTGGAGTGTGTGTGTGTATGTATGTATATATATATATATGTATGTGTGTATATATATATATATATATATATATATATATATATATATATATATATATATATATATATATATATATATATATATATATATATATATATATATATATATATATATATATATATATATATATATATATACACACACAAGGCCCATGTGTTAGCCAGTGCAACAATGTGGCTCATTGAGTTTTAAATAGTTTCTAGACAACAATGGAGCTCTATGGCACATAAGAAAAAGTTAGAACAGGTGGCTACTGGTCTTTTCATTAAATTAGTTGACAATGAAAAAAAAATCTAGAATCACATTTTTGCAGCATTGCATCATTATTTGTAGATCACCAATTCCTGAAACAATTTACTGCAAAAAAAACATGCCATATTCTTCATGTTTTGAATGGAGATTATTTTTCTCACAACGTTCTGTCTATCTGTATTTTGGCATGACTTCATTTGCATGAGTATTTTGGAATGATTGGGCAAGAAAGATGTGATGCTTTTTTTTTTTCACCAAGTGGTTTTAGCAGGATGCGGCAGTGCATGTGGTTCTTTCCAAAAAGGCATATAACTTCTGAATGGATTTATTTGTGCAGCACTAAACCTTGTGTTTCTATCAAATGAGACAAAAATAATCTCCAGGTTGGATGCAGAAACACTGCCAAAGTTTCCAAATTTTGGCAGCAGTAGCGTGACCATTTAAAAGAAAAATAGTGCTGAATTGCAATGTGGTGTGCATTAATTTGTTAAAAAGCTTTAAAGTGGTAACATTTTTTTGCACTTGTCATGTGTAATGTCATGTTGCAGCTGCAGGACTTCATGGACAAATTATGTAGTAAATCCAAACTGGCATTTTGACAGAGGCATGTGCTCAACTAAATGTCATCTACTTTCTAACAGCTGTCATTCCGTGTTTTTACAAATCTCAGTCTTTGTCAATCAGCATCACATTATAATTATTATCTGACTGCAAATTCTTTAAATCAAGCACAGACAGGTCTTCCAGCAGGGGTTCAACATTACAATTCAGGTCTTTATGGATCTTTATCCAACTCTCCTAACTGACATAGCTCAGAAACACTGAAACTGGTCTTCTGCAAAAAGCACAAAACCACAGTGCAAGCCATTTGGAACAAATATCGATGGAGGGAGGAATGAAAAGAGTCGGGATGACATTTGCTTCATACCCAAGTGAGTCTGTAGTCATGCAGTCGACCCCCCCACCCCACCACCACCCGATGTACTTGGAGCAGCCCACCCGGACTGCTGCCAGTCATATTGCCCTTTCTGGCACAACGGCCTGTCAGAGGTCCTGCCAAGGCTGGGAACGCACTAGTCCTCAGGCCAAGGGGGACACATGCTAGTAAGGGAATTTGGCAGTAATGGAGTGTAAAGAGAGAGACAGGGAGAAAGTGGCAAGGAGAGGCGGAGAGAGAGAAGAAAGCAACAGAGGAAGACAGGAGGAGGGCAAAATGCAAAAAGACCCGGAAAGAAGGAACAATTTGTAAAAGAGAGAGCCTAAAAATGCTGTCAGTATAATTAAAATTAAATGATTGGAAGTCATCCTGTTTCTTTCCAACTCACAACTCTCTCCAACTCTTGTCTGTAAACACTGTTAATGAGACACAGTCTCTCAGTCTGTCTGTCTCTCTCTCTCTCTCTCTCTCTCTCTCACTCACACACACACACACACACACACACACACACACACCAGACAAAAACGTACACCTTCTCCCATGCAAACTCATACCTCACAGACAGTACACACAGCTTCACACTAACTCACTCACACAGTATACACAGATGTAATGAGAGTTTGGTGTTTACACTGTGAAGACTGATGGCTGTTATTAAGTCAGAACGTGTCTTGCTCTGTTAGATAAGTTTATTTGGAACTTGGCTTGCATGAAGGGCATTTGATTGTGACTTTTACATCTCCACAGGCATGTTCCACAAAAAATCACATGTGCACAATCACAAAAAACAAATACTAATACCAATGAACATGAACATGTAGGTGAGCACCAACCTCAGAACTACTTTGTTGGTGCACTACCAACAAACGAAACACCAACTGTTTATCAGTGTTAAAAGTGAGCTTTGAAACAACCCTCAACAAATAACCTATATTACGTGAATTTCTTTACAATAATTTTATTTATTTATTTTTCTTTTCTTTTGTCTTTCTTTTCTTTTTCACTTCATGATTGCAATGCCTTGAAATTCTGAAAACTAAAATATACAAAGAATTTGCTGCCGGTCTCCACAGTAGATAGTTTATCAGACCTGAAGTGCATGACATGGCTGTATGGTTTATTGGTTTTCATCATGTACACATACGATCAAACTGTCATATTGTGTGTGCATGTGTGGGCACATGTATACTGTATGTGTGTGCCATATGTACAGGTACTGTACTGAAATAAATATGACAGCTGGATTTGTACTTGTTTACATTTCTGTTTATAGAACCATTTCATTTAAGAAATCAGATATACACTGTATCACACACTCACCTGTGCTGTGGATACAGTAAACTGTGGTATTGTACACAGGTTTCTCTCTTCCATATGCAGAATGTTTGGTAGACTGTATTTTACAGTATAGAGGGGTGGAATAACAGTGTGGCTGTGTGTTCATCCATCTGTGTGTATGATAAGAGTGAGAATATATGCACATAGTGTTTTAGTTTTTGGCTCTGACTTTAACATATTCATGGAATGTGGAGCACAGTACATTGTAGAGGCTCTAGTTTTTCTTCATATCCTGGGAAGCTATTCAGCAACTGTACAATATTCAAATCTGTTCTTGTATTCAGGTCTTAAAAATATGTATGCTATTATTGAGCTATGTGTTTGTATGGTGGTGTGCCTTTTTGTGTGAATGTGGTCTTGTACCAAATCTCCTGAAAAAGATTGAAAGATTAAGAAGAAAGCCCCCCCCCCCAAAAAAAGAGAAAAGTATGGGTTTGTGTCGCTTTTGGTTTTGGTCTCTCCTCCTCTTTCTGAACCATTTAACCTTTTTTATCAGATGCAACTCCCCACTGTGAGCATTATGACAAAGTCTTTTCCCGACTTACTGAGGTTCCTCTGGAGAATTTGCCATCATCAAATTCAACTTGGAAAAACAAAGTAGGTCTTAATTAATACTAAATGAGTAATTGATGAACAATGCGGCAGTGTGTGTTTAGGGGAAGCTTGTTTGATCATGTAGATTAGGGATGGTGGGCTGTCTAACACACAAACAAACTTATAAAACAATACTTTAATGCCCAGGTGTGTGTGTGTGTGTGTGTGTGGATATATCTTTCTTGCCTGGGCTTTTTTCTGTGTGTGTGTGTGTGCTTGTGTGTGACTGCGTCTGTCAACAAGGGGATAATTAGTGATCAGCATTAGCAGGCGTGCCAGTTTCTTTGGACCCAAAGTCATTGTAATGCAGGTGTAAAGTGACTTTGAGAATAGTTTGGAGAGTCCAAACAAGTGCTAAGGTAAAATAAAATGTTAATGTGGGATTAAGCACGTCTTGGCACATCATTTGAATACGTTTTGACACCCTTTTCTACATGTGCCAGTACATTTCTGATCTGTAATATTTTCAAAGATAGCTGATACAGGTGCCTGGTGGAAGTCTTCATTTATAGGTGCACACACATATGTATGTGTTTTAATACAGTACTCATTTTAAAGTACTAAATAGAGTCCATAACTTTTGTTTTTCTGTCAAGACATTGGAAATACTCATTTGACATGATTTTCAACTTCCTTAAAATGTTTGATTATTTCAAAAGGGTAAAAACAATGATACATCTAGAACTGTAAAACAATGATAAATATAACAAAATAACAAAAAATAACATGGCCAAAAGTTTTTCGATATGCATACTTTACACCCATATCTTGTTTAACAAATAGACATTAAAGGATAGGTTTACATTTCAAGTATTTCTTAAAACAATAGTCAGGTGCCCATATGAACATTGGAACAGTTTTTGCTTGCTGTAATCATTCCTCCACTTCATACTGGCCATTAAGAGATTATTTCCTAATTTGCTTCCAATGTAAGTGATGGGAGACAAAATCCACAGTCCTTGTTCCATGCAAAAATAAATTTAAAATTTTATCAGAAGCTAATGTGAGGCTTCAACAGTCTCAGTTAGACAAGTTGTAAGCACACTTCTAACATATAATCTAACATATCAACATATTGGATGCTGTACTGTACAGGAGCACTACATTTCCCCTTACCAAATGAAAACAGCCCTAGACCAAAACATGGGGATGTCCACATACTTTTGGTCATATTGTGTAAATAAATACCTATGTAAATATTTTTTTAGTTAAATCATTTCGCTTTCTTTCAATTGGGGTTTTTTAAAAATTGCTTCCTATCAAAGACCAGGTAGAGAAACACAAACACTGAACAGATTTGGTGACATGAAACAAATCTGTATGTAGTAAGAATTAAGCATCCTCAAGCCAGTATAACAATCATTTACAGTAGTTATCAACACTGTGGTATCATTAAATACATGGTGGTGCACAGCCCTAAAGCTAATATGGGTCTTTTTCTACTTTGTCCCAAGAAGCATACTGTATATGGGCATGCTGTTTGCATATTAACAATACTTAAAATTTTCAAATTCATATACAGTACATACAACAATGTCCGCTGTTGGTACTTGGGCTCTGGTCAGGAGTAGTTGTTGCAGATGTCGTTCAGGAATAACTCCAGGATTCAAGCCTCTGATCATAAGTGGACTTCTCCAACCTGTAGACTACTGCTAACTGGTATCATATTTTGAGGTCATTTGTAGACATAAATCCTAAGCAGTCTGTTGTTTTTCCTCCACCACAACACTTGAGTGTTATGTTTTCCCATTTGCATATCCATAATTTTAATTCCCTTAATTTCTTCCCTCCATATATACTTATGATCTGGTAAATGAGAGCAGCTGAGGTTTTACACACTGAGAGATGGTGAAGGTAAGATAAAGCTTTGAAACACACCTTTACATCTGAGTTTGGTTTGAGCTCGCTCTAGTGAAATTTGCAATTTAAATACCAAATACGTTTGACAGCGCCAAGGCGGCTGAAGCTCACCATCTGATCACATTTGACTAGGCTTTAAACACTCCTCCCAGGTTGCTTATCATAGTCAGAAAGCCAACACCATAATTACATTTGATATCTGCAAAAACCTAGAGATACTGCAAACTAAATTATCTGAGGTAAAGTCCCATTATTGCCAATTCAGCTGTAATGGCTCGGTGCTGTTAATGCCAACAGACGGACAGAACCTGCTCAGAATTACATATTTTCATCAGAACCCTGATTTAAATAACAGAATGGGTTCAAAAGTGGATTAATATTTCTAAAAGTGCCAAGTAAAACAAAAAACTAAATTCAAAATATGAATATATGGGTGAAAATAAGGTTATCATTGACTTGGATATTACGTTTTTATTACATTACAATTTAACAGTGCTGTTACATCCATTCCTTATCAAGGTTTTTTCTATTTGCAGGATTGTTAGAAGGAAATATAGTTTGGCAGAAAGGCAAGGGCACAATGGTGGATCAGTGGAAGGAGAAATAGGTGAGAAAGAAGGAAGGAAGACAGGAAGGAAGTAAATCATAGAGGTAAAGATTTGATAGAAAAGATAGTACAAGAACTAGAGGGCAGGTGGAAATTGAAGAAACACTACCTTCCTTCTCTCTGCCATGTCATGACACAGAGAGAAAGATGGAGCGGTGCCAGTGCCAAAATACTGCCAGCAGGTAAAGGAGCATGGATGTAGAAATGCCTCTCCTCCTTGTCTTCCTCCTGCCACCCTGTCTGCCAAGGCCGGGTGGTAAAAGCCTTTTTATCTCGTTGTGAGTCATTATCACGAGTCATTCTGTCACTAATACACCTCCACTCCCCACTCCCTGCTCCACCGCCAGCTTGAGTGAGAAGGAAAGAGGCACAGAAATGGGCAAAAAGGACAAAAAAAAAAGTGTGAGAGCAGTACAGCAGGAAAGATATGGCAATAGGGAGTCAGAAATTGTGTGTGTTTATGTGTGTGCGACAGAACAGATGCCTGCTTGAGCGTGTGCATTTTACACCTTGCGCATGACTGGAACTGAATCCATTTAGAGGGGAGAGAGGTTCTCAATCTGACTGACAACTCTTTCTACATAGTTAAGAATCACAAGCAAACAGTCCGTGTGGGAAAGTGCAGTTATAACTCTGCAAGGTTGAAGGGAGATAGAGGCAGCAGAAAGCCGACAGGATTTCACACGTGATCACACAAACATCACTGACTCAGACCTTTCATTCCCTCTGCTCTGAACACTGCACTGCACAAGCTTATGATAGTATTGATATTATTCCACATGCTATAGTGCAACATACATGCAGCCACACACCCATGTGAACACAGTGAGTATTACTTTTTCTCTCCACTCAAAAGAAGAAGTTTCATAATATTCACAGATAGTCTTCCATTCCAGTGCGCTTTCCCAAAACAAATGTTCTTCATTCTAAAAGACAAGATTTATGCATCAACACACAATGAAATTTCACATCAGCAAAACGGGGTCGATGCTCTTAGACTGCAGACGCTGCACAGGGAAGATGAACAGGTAAAAAGTAAAATGTAGTATTTCCACATCAACACACTCCTGTCAAAACAAAGACGCAAAGTAATTCCACGAGTGTCAGCGAAAAATGTCTGAGATACAAAAGGTTTTAAATACAATTCCATTTCCCCCCCCCCCTTTTTTCCTGCATTGTTTAGTTTACTGGAAACATTCTTGTTTTTGCTTGTACAAACAACTATGTTGTCAGTGTTCATTTATTTATTTATTACTGAGCTTTAACTACTTTGGGGGTTTAGCATCAAATATGTCCTCACAGACTGTGTTGACATTTTTTAAAAGGGATTTGGAACACAATTCACTAGAATCACATTACAAGTTGCAGTCAGAAATGAGAAGGAAATCCGTGTCTCTTGACATCCCCACTGACAGAGTAAATATTGATTTTTTTATTTTATATTTTCGTTTTTGTAACACAGTAGATGTTGAACTTAAGGCTTTTACAGTGTACTGCAGACAGCACTGTGGAACAGGTTAACACAGGTCCGAAAATCAGTGTGGAGCATGTTCTCCATGTCTTTGCATGCGTTTCCTCTTGGTGCTCTGGTGGCTCTAAATTGCCCCCATTTCTGAATGCGTTCTGAATGCGTTATCCCAGCAATAGATTGGCAACCTGTTCTCTTTATTTATCCCAGTGCATACTGAGATAGGCTTCACCCTCCCTGTGACCCTTCAACAAACAAGCTGGTATTAAAAAGGGACTGATAAATGAATATATGATAGAATTTTGTCATTTTTAGCTTTAGCTTCTTTCAGTTTTCACTAAATACACTGTGTGACATTTATGACTTTTACACTACTTTGCTTCTATCATTATTACCTTGGAAATTAATTATGTCCAGCAACCTTCACCTTGCTGAATTTGAACCCAGTAAGTGAATTTCAGCTTGCTGCGTAGGATATATTGTTGAGTACTCTTGGGGTCTAAGCAGAAATGATGATAAATAGAGGTTTTGCTAAAGGAAGTAGTAGTTTTTTGAGTTTGAGAACTTCAAGGGTACTGCTCAACTGGGAGGCTGAAAGTGACATATATAGAAAAGAAAGAGAAATAAACAGGGAAAAATACATAAGAACAGAAGACACAGGACTGCAGAGCAAAATAGTTTTACTTTGTGTATATAGTGTGTATGTGACAGAAAGACTGACACTCCCCAGTACTTGTTATTCTACTTGTCAATTAGTTTTAATGGGTGTGCCTGTTGCCTCCTGCTTATCACAACCTGACTTATGGTATTATTATACAGTACCCTGAGGAACACAGCTTCCACTGATTTCAAACTATCGGTATTCCAACGCTGCGGTTTGTTCCATTTTTCCAGGGTTTCATTCATGCAGTGATGGATTTATAGCTTTTTCACCAACCTGCCTCATATTCAGATAAAAGCACTTATGAACATTCAGCACATCATTACAGCTTAAGGATGCAAACTATTATTTGTTAATGCTGTGGCCACAGCCTCCCATTAATGCCTTATAGGGAGGTTCAAAAGACACTGAATTAAAAATCAAGGATGACATATTGTCTAACGTGCCTGTTTACTGTTGTTTAGGTATGTGTATGTCTCCCTTTGACACCAAATGGCTGCACTGTACTGGATAAATGTACTGTGTATATGTATGTCTCTATTTATCCTCTGTACCTGAAGAAGAGCCAATTATGGCTTGAAACTTTTACACTTTTCCTAATGTAATAAAATAGACATTTTAAAGGAAGCATTTAACAGTGTTGCGTGTCATTACAGTTTTTTTAGACTCAGCACCTAGACGAGAAAGATGTGCGTGTGTTCAATTGACCAAAAAATGTAAGCAACTGATTCATTGACTCGATGAAAACCAGTTTTTATGTAATGTGCATTGTCACATATATCATTATGCATTTTATGCAATGGAAATGATGTACAGTAACTAATTAAGGCAATATGGAGGTTGATCTGGTTGAATGTGATAACAACTCAACCCAAACACAGCACATGTAAAATAACTTATCCTGGTTGCAGCCAATTGTTTATCATTAATGTCATTCTGCTAATGTTTATAATGCATTGGCTTCAGTAATTGAATTAGACTGTGCACAGCTGTTGGTGGGGGAAACATGGGAGGGGGAAAATGGTATTGTTGTTGTTATTGGCTGCATATAGAGAGAGGGTGTCATTTGGATTAGTACAGTTAGCTGTATACTTCACTGCCTGGTTGATATACTGTCACAATTTCCGAGTTTTACAACTTCATTATGAGACTAAAAAAGTGTTAAGTTTTATTATCTGTTGGATGATATTCTAGCTTGAAAAATGCATTTATGACTAAAAGGACACATAGCACTGCAGAGCGCAGAGAACATGGCGTGACACATGGCATTGAGACCCACAAATGAAAGCAACACTGGCTGAGTCATAGCAGGCTTTTCCAGTACAGAGAAGGCTGCATTGATTAAGGTGTGATTTCCCTCCCTGCTTGAATCAGTGCAGACTTAAGCCTGGTGCCTTCTTACTGGCTGTAGAGTACCAAGGCACCAGATCAGACCATTTGAGGACAAATATATAATATTTATAATATATATTTGTATTTAATATTTTACAGCTTATTACGTGCATTACCTGAATTTTTTATTTATTTGTTTTTTTGGCCACTTGAGGGCAAGCAGAAAACACAACATCTGACATATTATGTCCTTAGTCGATACAACAAACATGTTAGCAAACAGTTTTCTGGCCATCTGATGAATGCTTGCCTAACATTCAGTCTCCTTTCAGCTCCCTTTTATTCTCCGAGGGAAATATGTGGCTCTTTAGCTGCCAGATGCCAGATGTTCACTAGCTAGCTGTTTGGTGCGAGACAGATAGCGCACAGAGGTTTTTACGCTGAAAAAACAGCTGCCTGCTGCATCTAGAAACAACGCTGATTAAAGTGGTGAGAGCAAATCAAAACAAAACAGTGAAGTTGCAAGCCGTAAAACGTGAGAATATGTTTCCAGGATGCATGGACCCAGATGATCCTGAAGCTGACTTTATGTCCAGAACCACCAGGTGGCGTCTATCGTTTTTCCAACCTACTTTAGATTAAACCACGCCTACTTCTGTATGATGAAAGCCTCAACGGCTGCGTTCCCATGGAAACTGCGCTCACGTGGGTCCCTTGAAATATGACAGCTACAGTTGCTTGGAAAATAGCGATATGGGGCACTGAATTTGATGAATTTACTGTTGATCAGACCACAAATGAGATAGGAATTAGCTAGCTAGCGTGTTATTTCCTAACTATATGTTCAGTAGGTGTCAGGTGGTGAGTAATGGGAAACATTAATTCTGAAGGACTTTTAGTTAACAGTTTGAGTCAAGCATAGCGGCTGTATAATGTGTATTATTAGCTTATCATTTAGAAACTATAACTGGCAGGTGAGCCATTTCTTCATAATAATATTTTTTTCCTCTTTTCTTAGCTTATTGGAATGTAATCAGTTCATGTTCGCCCCCTCCATGTTAGCAGATGGGACATGAGCCAAACTAAAATCAAAGTGCACGTTAAGTAAATTTTTCCCAAAGATGGTTTCTTTCATATTAGGTAGTTCTTATCACGCTGATTTATGTTCAAGTGTTAATTTTTCTGATAAGTTTTGTTTTTATTAATTATTTGATGCTCTAAATAAGCGCTGCGTTGTTTGTCCATGAAATGCTCTGTTCTGCATTATCATTTTATCCAGTTTTAAGCTACACTTTTTACATTACTCTTTTAGATCCTGTCAGTCATTGTTTTTGATAAAAACTGGCTGGGGGGTTTAAACTATTCACATAAACTATGCACCTATCTTGTACCTTTTTATATGAATAGATGACTATCTCTACCGCATCTACTGTTTCCATGAAGGGTGTTCTCTCATTGATTAACACAGTAATATGATACATGCAATATACTGATAGTTCACAACCATGCCGAATTAACATTAACAGAGTAGTAGGATGGAAAAACGATAGACGCCACAAGGTGACGCCACTGAACACTGATTTCAGCGTTGCTCGTGTTTGTCAAATCTTTTCGCTCCTTGTATCACATGTACAGTATACCACACATAAAGCCTCTATCCCACGGGGCCTGACCCGTAAAAATACATTGATACACGTCATGCATGGCCCATTTTGGTTAGTGTCTCCTGAAAGAAAAAAAACAAAAACACTGCCTCATCTCTTTCTGACCTATGGCTCCACTTCTTATTCTCACCTCCCCCTTTCCACTCCACTCCTTTCAGCTTTATGCTGGGTTTGTATTTTGCGAGTACAGAGCGCAGTGTTTCTGTCACTGGGGAGTGTCAGCATGTCTCTTCACTTGATATGCATTAGATTTTCCACACTTTCTGGCAGTTATCTGATTCCAACTCAATACGCTGCCGAGGGAAATTGAGTCCTAAGGCCAGGAGAGAGAGGGAGAGAAGTTTTTGGCGGCTTTTTAAATTCATTACAGTATTCTGTTGTGGTCTCGATGGAGCTTGCAAGGCAGCACGAGGCCACAGAGGTGTGTTATAGCAATAGAGAGAGAAGGGAAAGCTTAGAAAACCATGCTGCCACTGCAATACAGAAGCTGTTCTTTGCACCACACTAACCTGCTTACTTGTTGAAAGTGTGCAAGGGAGTGGGAATACAATAGATATTAATGTCCCAGCCTCATACTGTATGAGGAATTCACAGTGTTGACAGGAAACCAGTTTTGATTTTTTATGTTTTACTTGAAAGACTGACACAAACTGCTAAGGTTGGAATTTTATAATGTACAAATCATCAGTACAGCAGAGGCAGAGATATTGTCACTTTATAGTTCCTAGTATGGGTCAATCTCCATGACACAAGCTAGCATGTTTAGGCCCCCTCCTCCATGGCACCCCGATTTTGCAAGGCAAACTTTCTGTTACATTTGTAGTCTCTAAACCCAAGCCGTCATAATCTGCTTACATCACTAGGGTTGGAGCTGTTTTCACTGTACTCCCCATGAACAGTAAAGTGATCCTGATTTGTACAAAATCATCAATTTTGGTTTTGCTGTCCAGTGGTTTAATGTCCTATTGAACATGTCAGCCTAGGTTTTATTTTTTTAAATACTTGGTGATCAATTTAAAAATAAGTCTACATTTTCCAAATCGTCTGTACTTCTCACTCAGCTGTAGCAATATAGTATAACAGATTAAAGGAATAGTTTGACATTTTGGCAAAATATTTGCTTATTCGCTTTCTTGCCGAGAGTTAGATATGAAGATACCACTCTCATGTCTGTACACTAAATATGAAGCAGTCTTTGTGCTAAACTAAGCTAACCGACTACTGGCAGTAGCTTCATATTTACTGTACACACGCAAGAGTGGTATTGATCATCTCATCTTACTCTCAGCAAGAAAGTGAATAAGTCTGTTTTCCAAACTGTCAAGCTATTCCTTTACTTCAGTGCATTTCACTTCTAGTATGTGCTGCATGCCAGTTGATTGCCTCTGTGTTCAGCTCAGTTTAGATTGCTAAACTTTACTTTCCCAAAGACCTCACCTGACATACTTGATTCATATTATATCAGTTTGAGTAAGCCTCACTGTTCACAAAGAACAGAAAACTGATGACTGAAGCGTACAGTATAGTTACACATGCTCTGTTAACAAGCCAGTATTGGCACAGAGACATCGCAGCTCTTTTATTACATGCCCAATTCCGCGTCGTAATGAAAAATGGTTTCAATCTGTATTTCTTGGCTGAAGCATATCTCAAGGAGCAGCAAGAACAGAGACTAAAGTAATGTGACAGGTGATAAAAGAGAGCTGTGTTAATCAACTGCTAGTGGAAGACCACTTTATACTTTCTAGGAATATCATCTCTCTGTGCTTTATTTTCCCACAGTGTTGCTAGTGTATAATTTTTCTTTTTCAATTAATGTTTATACTACTCAGACAGACGACCATGTTGGTATCCTGGACAGTTTTTATAGGAAGGCAAACATCCATAACATGAATATTTAAAGTGAAAACCAAAGGGTATGGGGACAGTATTGCATTTTCTACAACATTTTCTAATGTGACAAGCTCTTTCTGTAGATACGTGTTTTAGAAAAACTAATTTTTCTGTCTGGTGCACAGTTACAAATGAGCACAAATGGCTTTAATCTGGGTTTCATAGCTAAAACAAGCCCAAAGCAGCAGCAGGAACATGAACTTCACTGAGAAACGTGACAGGTGATCTAACAGAGCACTTCTTCAATCAACACAGTGACAAACCGCTAGTGGAAGACTACAGAGCGCTGCACTTTGAAGGTATATCACCTCTCCCCCCAGCTTTCTGTTATCCACTGAGCTGACAGTGTGTTTCTGTCACTCTGTTGACACTCTGTTGTTCTTCTCTGGTTTTTTACTCAGATTTCATTTACATTTTTTGTACTAAATTGAGTAACAAAAGCTGTTTTTCATATTTTTTCCAGCTGTTTTAATAATCGAAAGGCACTATTGTTTCAATACCATCCCTCTGTCATTGTTTAGCCTGGGCTTCTCTTTCTCATCTCCTATTTTCTCACCTCCATGTTCTACCTCTTCCATTATTGCTCCCCTCCCTCTCCTTCATTTTCATACTCATACTTTATCTGTGCCATTTTTACCCATTCTCCCCAGTTCTATTTTTCTCTGTCTCTCTGCCTTTGAAGACCGGCTAGCTGACAGATGAGTGTAGAGAATAGCTTCTGACATCTCGGGCATCCCTCTCATCTGTCATGCTGACTGCCTAAGTATCTGTGCTTGAGAGAGGGTGAGAGACACAGAGAAACAGAGAGGGGAGTCACAGGAGGACCAAGGAATCAAAGTGAGAGTACAAGGGGAAACAATTACTCTGAAGGAAAGACTTTTGCATTTTGTGGTTAACTGGTTCTCTTGTCATTAGGAATTATCCATTTATTTAGCCAGTCGTTTGTTTATTAGATCCTCTGCTGCCAGTTTTTAAAATACAAACTATCACACAAATATATTACATTTGTCAAATGGTCAGAAACACGAGTCTAAATGAATGCTAATGTTGCACCATGTTTGGCGGATGTGTAAATAGGCAACTATTTGCTAACACATTCACCTTATCATCTTTATAAGCTGATGATATGTCAATGTTGTGTTTACAACCTGTTGCACTGCCCCCAGGTGGCCCAAAAATAAATTAATACAGGTTTAAAGGACTTAAAGAAAGGTGAAATGAGGTTCAATTTATGATAGATGAGTTAAATAGAGCGGCACATGGTGCAGTGGTTAGCACTGTTGCTGCACAGCAAAGAGATCCTGGGTTAGTATACAGAACCAACCAGCTGGGGCATTTCTGTGTTTTTACATGGGTGCGCTAGTGCGCCTAACTTTTTCATTTAGGTGCACCAGCACATAATTTAGGTGCACCCAATAATACATTTAAGCGTCACCTTTTTTGGGGGGGTTAATATATATATATAGGCTAATATTTGAAAGAATAGCCTACATTAATACATTACCCTATTTAACTGTCAATTAGTGGACTAGCATTTTAATGTTGGCAGCAATGTGTATTGTGTCACCCATGTTCATGTGCACTTGTTAGTAGAGCACGAGATACAATTGAAGTGGAGACTTGCTCATCCAAACATTGCTCCATTGCATTACTAGTGCTAAAAATCTCCACAAGGTAACTTTGTTAATCCATTACCACATCACACATGTAATATCAGCAATTAGACTTTAAATAGCCACTTTCACATGTGCGAAGTATAATGTCTGGTGTGATTTAGGGGATAATTGCAGCGCTATCTATTCTGCATACAGTGGTGTGACCCATGTCCATAATAATCAGTCTCTAAGTTGTAAAGTGCGAAATGATACTCAAGTGTTAAGTACTCCTCTGCCAGAATCCTGGAATGACTTACAGGGCCTTTGGGACTTCCAGACCTCATTTTGAAACCTTCGTGCCAGCCGTGCTTCATGTTGTGAGAAGGTAGCAGTGTAGGGGAGTGAAGGTCCACTGGTTCAGTCAGGCTCTCATTACTCTGTAAAGAGCCAGAGGAACTGAGTGGATTACTACATCTTCTCTATGCTCAATAAGAAGGTCAACTATTCTTCCGCAGGCCTGTAATCAAAACCCATTTTGTACTCCCACTAAATAACACTGCATTGCTCTGCCAACCAGTTCGATGCTTTTTTGTATGCAAAAAAGAATCTAGGTGTGTGTATGTGTGTCTTCTGTAAGAACGCAGGAGGACTCATGGTGACTCCTTTAGCAAGCATGTAGATTTGTTTGTTTCCTCAATTTCCAGAAACTAATTTTCAAGGCTCGGCTCTCACCCTGCTCTCATCAGCTTTGAATCATGATATGAATATAGATGCAGCTTCACTTTGCCACAGCCATGTTCTACATGACAAAGAATTGCTTCACAGCATGTTACTACCATTTCAACACAAACCAATCCACACAACATTTTTGTTATACCATTTTCAAAATTAAAATCACCAATAGAGACTTTACATTCCACACCAGTTCTCAATATCAGCACCACATCACAGCAAATGTTGACTGTGCAGTGCTTTAGTTAAGAACAGGTCAAATGACCAGGCAGAGGTTAGGCCCTTTGCTCAGGGTTTTCCCTGAGGAAACTGTTAGTAGAGGTGGCAGCTGTATTGGGTAAAAGGTGTGTATAGCCAGTGATTACCAAACTAACTTCAACCTCTGCTTGTGCGGTGACCTTTTCCTCACACTTCTCCACCTAATTGTGACTAATTTGGCTATTTGTCTCTACTTTTCCCAACCTGTTTTCTAGGCATTGTGATATATTGCTTTGATTAATTACCAAAGCGAGTGTGATTGATCAAGCACTACCGGCGGAGTTGAATTAGACATAGGATAGTGATTAAAGGGGATGCACAAGTGACGGCTTTCTTTTTTTTTAATGGTCAAAGCAGCAAAGGCTGAGATAGCCAGACTTTTAGTGCCTAGTATACAGGGACATCAGGGGTTCTTTTTTTCCACACATCAGAAAGCTCCCTCCACAGCCTCAGAAGACATTACACAACTTTTTTCACAGGCTGAGTAGTACACCTTGTGACAAATAAACAGAACTGTAAAATTGGTACAGTTCCCCTAATATGCTGCAGGGGTGCTGTGAATAGTTATGTGAGAAATTACATTTTCTGCTCAGGTTTTAAATGTGATCCAAGTTTTAAGGGACATGAACTTTAGTGCTTTGAAAAAATATTTTGCAACAATGTACTATGGGAAGTCTGACTCCATATTTGAAATGCTTGAAATGTTATTAAATGAATTATATAATATGAAGGTTATTTGTCCTTAATATGTCTTATGATGTTATTTTTAGTTAAAGTGCAAAAAAACAAAAAGTCCCTCACAGGGAGAGGCTGAAGCCTGATTACTTTATTTAGTCTGTTTATTCATTACTAGGCAATATTGAATTTACGTTCATTAGCAGTGGTTAATGAGAACACCACACTGTGTGTGTGCTGGTGCCTCTGTTTGTGTGTGTGTGAGTGCAAGCAGGTGTTTGTGCCCAATGTGAACAATTGTCTAAATCTACATGTGTGTTTCTTCCTATGCACAGGCGTTTGTAGAAGTCTGTGTTTCTTGTGTGGATTATCAATGCATATATACTCATGGGTTTGGATACACATATTTAGGCATATGCTTTTGTGTGCATGTGTGTTTTTCTCCCTTCCTATAATTTGCAGTAAAGAGTTTCCTTGGAGATACTGAGCAAATCTTGAATACATTATTCATTCCAATCATCATTAAAGTCTTGCTAATGGTGAACAATGGAAATTCACACAGGCGTATAAAATATCCATGTGATTGTGCTCTCAGGTCCTGTGAATGTCAGTGAATAAAAAAATGTACTGAAGTGAATGTGGTCATTTTCATGCAAAAACAGCTACATCAAACAGTAATTAGTCCAAACAGCTGTGAGCACATCAACAGACAAATTGAACCCTCATTACTGGTAAGTCATTACTTATTAATTATGGGATTTTTGACATGTGAAGTGACATTTATAAATAAAGCTGACCTGTGTGAGTATGGGGTGAATGGTTAACTTTTTCATCACCAGAATTACAGTGTTGTCAGTTTTTGACTAGTTCTCGACAATGTGTACAGCACATTTGAATTGACAGGTCCTAGCTAGCATGAATGACATTGACTCTGACAGGAAGGTGTATTGCAGCTTTGAAATATGAGTCAGTTGTGTAACTTATGAGAGATGCAAAGAAATTGCCTTAAGTTCACCTTGTCTTATCTTACCTTACTTTAAATTACTTTGTGAGAATTGGTCAGCAAAGTAAACGTACTTATACACGTATATATACGTGCTTGCAGTGAAAGATCACTGTATGACTTCATTTTTTTCAACATTTGTCTTTGAAATCTTACTTTTTTCTTCTGGAACCAAAACAGCTGTGGAACAAAAGGAAAAAAATCCACCCAGCTCTTTTACAAACTTTTTTCCGCACCTGTTTTTGCTGCTTCCACTCATCTCCCCTTTTCTTCCTGACTCAGGAGTTTTAGTACTGGGTCCATATGGAGTTACTAATAGCAACCGACTATATTTTTTTAGAATGAGCTCCAGTCGGCCACTTTGTGGGCCTGAGTGGTCCGGGAGGTATACATCACACATTAGTCCATCATCCCTCTGCCATTCGTTACCACTGACAGGACCCTATGTCAGTGAATTACAGCTAATACACCTGAGCTGTGCTCTCATTTAAATAGCAGCTGTTAAAGAGGTTTTCAGTCTATTAAGCTCATTGAGGATTTAAGTGTCTCTGCTTAAATTGTGTTGAAAACATGTGGGCTGCTGTTTGTGTAACCAGCAATCACTTCAATTACAAAACAAAACTAGAATTTGTTGAACTTGTAAAATTTGAAACTGTGTGGGTGCAAAAATTACCAGTGTATGGAGATAAGATGATGATGATCAAATGCAGAGACCTTTTTGAGGCATTTGCACAACCCAGGAAGAAATGGTTGCCATGGTGTCACTTGGTAAAGACAAAAACTGTCCATTGTAGACGCCATGCATTAGAGCAGAAATCTTTTGATGATTATAAGACTTGTTAATAGTGAAGTCATTTATGCACAAAATGGACGTAGAATACAAAAAGACATTTCATGTTTTGTCATAGCTGATGGTGATGACAGTTTGGTAAAACCTTCATATTCAGCGATATTGATAGCGTCTTACGTCGTGTTCTGTAGCACTTATGTGTTTTGAGTGTTTGTCCTGCTCCTTCTACCAGCAGTACCATATCTTAATCCTTCAAAGACTAGTCATGAAATTTCTCGGGTATTTTACAGCTATTCCTACTTTGGTAATTAATGGCAGATGTTTTGCCATTGCCATTTGCCAATGTCTTTGGTGTCTTTCATGATCCCTTGACTTTAATCCCTTAACTTTTCATCTAGCGCTCTCTCTGCAAAATTTTAATTTGTCCATCAGCCTCAGCTATACTTTCTGTTTAGTGGTAATTACATACATATTACACTCTAAACTAAGATTGTGAACATTGTTAACATTATACCTGCGAAACATCATCATGTTCAATCAAACTCAAACTTTATTTATATAGCACAAGTCATACATCAAATGCAACTCCAAGTGCTGAACATAAAGACTTAAAAAGCATAACTTTAAAAAAAGAAATAACAACAAAAGTGCAAAATGAAATATCCCCACACTAGATAAAAGCCAAGCTAAAAATGTGTGTGTTTAAGTTTTCTTTTAAAGAGATCCACACTCTCTGCTCCTCTCATGTCCTCTGGCAGGCTGTTCCACCGGCTGGGGCCATAGTGGCTAAAAGCGGCATGCCGTGGGTCTTAGACCAGGCCCTAGGAACAACCAACAGACAACTACCAGAGGACCTGAGGGATCGAATGGGTACTTATCTTAAAACCATATCAGACAAGTAGTCAGGAGCAAGACCATTTAGTAATTTGTAAACCAATAAAAGAATCTTAATCAATTCTAAAACTAAAATGTATCCAGTGCAGCAATTTTAAAATAACTAATAATAATGTGCGCTCTCCTTCTGGTCCTGGTTAGCAGAGAAGCAGCTGAATTATGTATACGTTGCAGCTGATCTATGGCTTTTTTTTGGTAGACCAGAAACGAGAGCATTACAATAGTCCAGCCTACTAGTGATAAAAGTGTACACAAGTTTCTCAATATTGGCCTGGGAGAGAAACGGATACCCTCTGGCAATATTTTTCAGGTGATAAAAGGCAGATTTGGTCACATTCTGGATGTGGGCATCAAAAGTTAAATCAGTCTACGATCACACCTAGGTTTTTAGCCTGGTGCCTGAGACTGAGTGCTAGTGACATCAGTTTAGATGTCAGTTTCTCTCTCCGTGCCTCTGCTCCAATGACAAGTACCTCTGTTTTTTTCCTGGTTGAGCTGAAGGAAGTTCTGAGCCATCCAAGCATTAATATCTAAAACAGACTTGTGGAGGGCATCGATAGACTGTGCACACAGTTGATTTCATATTTCTTAGAGGAGTGCTCGTCAAGGGCAACAAAAATGTCTCTACCTGTAAGGTAAGATGTAAACCACTTAAAAGCAGTGCAAGTAAGGCCCACACATTTGTGTAGTCTGTCCATGAGAGTGTTGTGGTCGACTGTATCAAATGCTGCACTCAGGTCAAGGAAAACAAGGACTAAGGGTTTTTTTGTGTCCAAGTTGATTCTAAGGTTGTTCACAACCTATACTAAGGACATTTCTGTGCTGTGATTGGCATGAAAACCTGACTGACTTTTTTCAAAAACGCAGTTTAAA
Organism: Siniperca chuatsi; assembly: GCF_020085105.1. Classification (NCBI taxonomy): domain Eukaryota; kingdom Metazoa; phylum Chordata; class Actinopteri; order Centrarchiformes; family Sinipercidae; genus Siniperca; species Siniperca chuatsi. The sequence continues at coordinate 12,034,711 of NC_058064.1, forward strand.
TTAATAAAATATTTTTGCTATTTAAGAACTATTTTCTCTAAAATTTTGCCTTTAAAATGGAAGATTAGAAATTGGTCTAAAATTGCTAAGAACTAATGAGTCAAGGTTGTTGCTTACCTGTAATGCTATTTATCCATCTAGACTGTTTGCCAAGTTTTGTAGATATTGGCTGTAGAGATGTCTGCCCTCTTTGAATATAATGGGACTATATGGCACTCTGCTTATATGCTCAAAGCACCAAAAAAATACATTGGAAAAACAGTCTCTTTCCAGAAATGACCCGGTTACTCAAGATAATCCACACCTTGTTGTGAGCAATTTCATGTAGGAACTATTTTCTTTCTACTAATAGTTCCTACATGAAACTGCTCACAACAAGTGAATTGTTCTTTGATTATTGTATTTATAATCCAAGAGGACATGTATTCCTGAAAATGTTCACTTCCCACAGCAAATTAAATGGCAAAATACCACTGATTACTTAAGTGAAAACTGCACAGCATGAAGCAGAGCTGCTAAATCTCCTGTAAAATCTAGTGTGAACATGATGTGTGACCGGTCAGTTTGTTTGTGTGCCCGAAGGGAGGTGAATTGCTAGTGTGCTAATCCCCAAGGGAGGCAATGCAATGATTCCCAAGAGAGAGAGAGAGAGAGAAGCAGACAGTGGAAATCTGACAGAGGTGGTGGGAAAGAGAGAATGAAAGTCAATGCAGAAAAAGACGACGCCAGTCAAAAAAGATGAGAAGAATGACAGAAAACACATTCACACTGAGCAATCCTCCCATACTCTGCCTTTCCTAACTTACAACTTCTCCTTTGTAACTAGTATAGATTCAATACATCAATAAGGGGTAATAGCTTTTATCTGGATTCACCTCATCAGTGTTGAATGTCCCCTCTTCACTGTGTATACTGTTGTAAAGCCCTGAGAGAAAATGAAATGCAGACAGTCTGACAGAGAAAAAGAAAAGAGTGAAGTGAAGCACAAGTGATTATATGACAGGTAGAGTTACACAATGATACAAGAGTCATTCCCAGAGGAAATTCCTAGCTCTATTTCACTGCTGATACCTTGTCACTCCAAAACCACCATCTGTTACCTACTAACCACTGAACTCTTAAATACTCATCTGGAATTAGCATGATTTTATATTATTTCAGTATGACATTGTTAGAGCCAATTGCATACACTTTTACTTGTTTCCTGCCCCTTAATAATGAATACAGGTACACATGTTGTCGTTTTTTTAAGTATGAGGCTAGATTGCTCCTTTTCCTCCCCAAAAAAGTAAGTGAAAATGCTCTTCGGCTGTCTGAGATGTAATATGTGGTTCATTTTAGCTGGCAGTTGCTGGATAAGAGCTTAAACCTTTGCTGTGGCCTCCAAAATCTGCTGTCAGTAAACGCTCTGCCATCAGCAGTACCGTACTGAGACAGCAGATAGGACCGGTAAGGTGGGTGTGTGAGCCTGTAAACTCACTTTACGGTAGTTTTCACTGACAAGGTCCCCCCATTCAGGGATGAATTAGATGGTAAACCCATCTGAACTCAATTTACTTATCTTTTGAAGCTGTTCTATACATCTCTGTGACATATATTCATGATGTGCTATGGTTATGGGTGTTTGAGACTGATTTTTAGACTAGGCCAGAAACAAAAACAAAATCTGTAAGTCTACCATTTTATTCCTGGCAGGAGGCTCTGAAACAGTGTTTAGACCATTGGGGAAGAACACCCTGGGATGTACTGCTGCCTGTAAATGTATAACATCTATGGAAAACATAATAATAATAAAATGAAAAATCACATGAAGAAAAATGTATACAGTACACTGTTTTTGGTGTCTGGTCAGAGTGGAACCTCTATTAAATCATACAGCGAGAGTTGAAATAGCTTCCTGGGATATATTATCACTGACAACATTGGTTAACTTGAGGCTCATTGTCAGATCCTGTGGCTTGAAAGGCCTCATATGGATGTGTAGTTTTTGCTCTGGTTGAAAGAAAAGTGTTGAAAGACATGTATTTCATTAGAATTTTTTTTTGTGTGTCTGAAAATTATCAGCTAGTATAAAGTATTTATATGCCATAGTTTCATAGTTGGTAATTTACCTATTGAAGCCAGAGAGAACCCTTTCTCATAAAAGCTACAATTGCATGGTGTACAGGCTGCAGTATAGTACTGTCACCTTATTATCCCAATTCAAGGGCTGGTTATAGCAAATGGAGCTGTGGTATTATAGTGCAAGTGAGTGAATGACATTAATTTAACAAGTCAATTGTCAAATGAAATTCTATCACTTGGTCCCAGTCAGCATCCATGGCCTCCAGTGAATCATTTCTTTCTCTTTCTCTCTGTGTTTCCATAACAGTTGCACAGCGTGACTGGAAGAATGAACAACTGGCAGGGAGCTAAAACTCCCAGAGGACCCAAGATGTCAGCCAGATAGAACCAAGATGGAGTAAGCCATTGTTCTTCACAACAGGCTCCAATTCATCAAGTCCCGAAGCTCTGATTGCCCTCTGGGCCATTAGGCGGTGGAAAACAGGACCAGGTAGGACAAAGAGGAAGCCCTCACCTTGAATTAATTCACCCTACACATTGAGTTAACAAGGATTTGATGAACGTCTGATAAACATAGCCCTGCCAGGTCAGTCCATTTTAGATAAGGAGGGTTAATCAATTTACATCTTTTAGTTACAACAAGATGCCTGCTAACTGTTTTGTGTAGGCAAGCATAACTTATTCAGATTAATTGATGGGAGAAAAGGCACAAAGGAAAGTTTATGATTTATTAATATCTTTCCATAGTTTAGATGGCTACCTATAAAATGTTACCCAACATCTTATGAGTTTGTCATATCACATAAATAAGGTAAATAGAGAGCGGAAGTCGTGATGTCCTGGCTAGCTTCTGTAACTCAATCCAGTCTCTCATTCAGCATTTCTTTCATCAGTCTTTCTGAAAGAATGAAGTTGTTGTTCCTGGGGTTTACTGTCCATATTCTTAGACAAATTGGCATCCACTGCAGCAGTTTCTATAAGAAATTGAAACCTTAGTCTAAATGGTTTTAACAAGCCTTTTAACAAAGTTCAGCAACGTTAACTTTATGAACAAAGAAAAAACTACAGCTCCCATGAAAAAGTACAAGCGTGTCATCGTAACTTGGTTTCATTCGTATCCATAAATCTCACCAACGCTCACCAAAGTGCCTTTGAATGCTCATAAATGCTCCTATAAATCAGTTCAAGTATATGGGGCACTGCTCCTTTGCATCGAAAGGAGCCAGTTGAGGTGGTTCAGGCATCTCATCTAGATGCCCCTGTAAGGTTTGTGATAATGATTAATAATCAGATAAAAAGGCACAAAATTAAGATTTTACAACTTATAAATCTGTTACATACTGTAATTTGGGTAAAAGCCCTTTTCACTGTACTGCTCTCTGCTTTTGTAAGGCAATGTAGTGAATAATTTATTATGTGATATATACTGTACATGAGGTGTGGTGGCCTTTAATAAATCAAGCGTAACAATTTAGCTGTTGAAAACAAATTACTTGAATAATAGTGCCAAAATGGCTCAACACGTCACTAAACTAAAATAATCACAATCATCATGGTAATGAATGCCCTTGTGGGTGTTATCGCAATACACACCTTATCTGAGCTATTTGTCTGGGTAAACATGGTGTTTTGTAACAAGTACAAGAGGTATTATACTCAGTGATCCACAAAATGTGAGCAAAGATGGTCATACAGCACTTATCATTGCTATTTTTGATGTCATCTTGATCAGTTTTCACATATAATTCATTTAATGCCAGGTGACATTCAAATACTAAAGACATCGCATGTTGTTTAGAGATCATTCATTTCAGCATAAATTCCATATCAACTTCTTTGTGACTGACAACTAACCTGATGTTATCTGAATTGTCCTTAAATTATCTGGTACAAGTTGAAACAAGTGCTGAGAGGACAAGATGAGAGAGAGAGTGAGAGACACAATGGTGTTGTTCCTACTGTGGGATCCTTTGCACATGTTGATGGTGACCTTCTCAACTCATCTCACGTCAAAAGAAACCCACAGGAAGAAACATACATAGGATGATGTAGCCTCAGGGAACATTTCACGGTTTTAATGTGCAAAACGCTGAGATGCAATTGATTGATGTTTGCTGTGCAATTACAAACAGAGAGACATGGATTAAAGTCTTTCATTGAATCTTTTTGTTGTTGACATTCAGAATATTAAATTCCCATGTTACTGATTAGAGTTTTTCCTTTGAAGTGACAAAAAACAGATATTTCATGATCAGAAGGGAGATTAATTGGTTGCCACCATCTTAAGAAATCCTCATTAAGGGGAACCTCTGTGATATTAATTGGTGTAGTAGTGGTCCATTAAATTTTCAGTTTTACACTGTCAGTCAGTGTATAAATTATTTTGTCCAAATCCCTGGGAATAATACTTCATCAATGGCATTTTCTAACATCACCTTTGTTGAACAATATGCAAAGCTATTGTTCGTGGAATGAAAGCTTGATCACTCAATACATTTGTAGACCTATTGAACTCTGTCAGACAACTTGATTAATAAGGCTTTTGTTTACTCTGATGAACAACAATAACTCACTGCCAAAGCCTGTAACTGTAATACATTAAATGCGATGGCAGGTGCCTCTGTATGAATGAATGCTTGGCTTTGATGCTGCTGTCAAAATGTTTTAAAACAGTTGTAAAAAGGTTATATGGATCGATATTAACAGCCAAACAAATAGATTGCAGATTGGCTTATACCATTGGTTATAAAATGTTTTCTGGCATGCCCCCTTTCAGAAGCCGAAAAAAGTTAATGCCCCATAGCTTATAATTCATTCACTGTATGTGTATGAACTGAAGGCTAGAGATGCTGGTAGGTTTTGTTTTTTGTTTTTTACTTTGGACCTAGCAGTTTCCCCCATTTCAGTCTTCATGCTAAGCTAGACTTATTGTCTTATCGATCTTTTCACCTAACTCTCGAAATTAAGCGAACGATCACAAAATGTTGAACTATTCCTCTAAGAGGAGGAGTCTCCAACTTTATGACAATTGAATGGCTTCTAAATCTAGGTTTTTATCACCTTTTCTTTCATATTCTCCCACTGTATGCAAAAATGTATGCACACCTGCAACTGTAATAGACACTGTAGTTGTAATGGCAGGAACAATTTTGGGGTTCCCCATCCCGATCTGATCACCTCTCTTCTTTGAAGGGCACCCACTTTAAGGCAAACTTAAATTGCTCCCTTTTTCTCCTGTATGTGAGTAATCGATTCAATAGGAATTTGCTTGACCTTGGTTCAAAGAAAAATTACTTTTTTCCTCTTAGAAACAAAAGGGAGGGGGAAAAAAAGAGCCGCAACAGAAAAGTAAGATCCCTTCTTCTTTCTACAACTAACCTTCAGGCAAGGCTGAATGTATAATGTATTGTTAATCTATAAATAATTTCTGTTGGGCAACTTTCTTGGAAAGGGTGAAAAGCAAAATGGAATATAAGGTGATGTAAGAATTTGGTTTTTACAAGGTATCCGATGAAATCTGAATGTAAATTGAAACGTGTGAGTTAAAGGAAAAGAACAGAATAAACCACTCATCTCAGCTTCAGCAAGGTGTAAGTTCATTCTATTTTATGAAGCCATTAGATGTGGTGTGTTGATGTAAATTTATTTTGATATGCCAACATTATTTACAGACATCAATTCATTAATATTCATCTCTGCTTCAAGTCGCCCCAATGGTAACTAAGGCCCACCTGTTTCAGTGATAAAGATTGGATTAGGGTTGAGGAAGGCACTCAGTGAAGATGCAGGCGTTTTTCTTTTGGCAACGGTGTGAAACAGAACAGACTGTGTTAATCCTGAATGTCCAACCTCATTCAAACGGTCATTTATCACTCTGAATCTCAAATCGTGTGAGTGGAAAGGACCTGTAAGTATCAAATGGATCATACATGAGACAGACTTATTGTTTGTATGAGTTAATGGCTAAGTAAAGATGTTGTGTATTCTCCCCCTCGAATTAAGCCAATCAAACTAGAGAAACATGGACGATGTGTAATGACTGTGCTGATGTGTGTGTGTGTGTGTGTGTGTCAGGTTTGGCAAGGACAGACAGAGCTTGACAAAGAGCAAAAGAAAAGTGAGTCTGTAAACTGAAAAATTAAGAGTAAGCAAGTAACCTTGCTAATTCATGCAAAGTTTTCAACATAAATTTCCCTTCTTTCGAGAGGAGCTGCTATATGATAATTCTGCTACTCACCATTCAACATTAGTGATGGTCATAAAAGTATCAATACTGTGATACAATTTTCTTAGAAGCACCATTAATACTAGCTAAACATAAACAAAGCTCCCTTTTCTCTGTTTTGCACAAAATTCAACAGATTAATTTACTCCATTAACTGCTAATTGACGACCACAACAGCATTATTGGAAGAGATTAGCCATCACCTGACCACAGTCAAGCTATGCTTGGCCCCCACAGTGGTTCAGCAGAAACTGTAATATTATGCAGGAAGGCTGTCCGCTACCATGGTAATTTGTGCAAACATATCAGTGTTAATCAGGAGAAAGTGCCTGCAGAGCAGCAACAAGAGAGAAAGAGGGAGGGAGAAGTTTCAGTGAACCAACAGAATTTCACTGATGGATGATTTTCAGAAGGGCAGAAAGTATCCAGGTAGGTCACATATAGAGTCTGTGCACTCTGGACTACAGTCAATTGTACTGTTGACATCAGGTAAAAATCTTTTTGATTGGCAAAGTGGACGATTAGAAAAAAATGCAGTGATGGGTTTGTCCTTCTCTGAATAAGTAACAAAAACTGTAATGGTCAATATGATCCATAAAACTGAAGACATCAGAGAGGTCTTAACTTAAACTGGTAAACACAAAAAAGTATGGTACAGATAGTCACTGTTCACACACACCTTTTGCCTACCCTGCAGTGGCCAAAGAAATGGATGGCAGTTAGCCTAAGGGGGATTTTCCTCCCTGTTCATTTCTCTCATGCCTGGTTAAACATGATGCATTCACCCTGTCATGTCTACTTGTCCCCATGGAATCAGTGAGCCATGTACATAAATGTACAGTAGTAGCCACTGCAGAAGTATGCCATTCTGCATCCATCACTGCAGTTGATTAGTTGTCGGTAAGGCATTTATTTTGGATCATATCCTCAGTAACTGGATGTGAGGACGATTCCATTCTGCTCTCACCTGATATCAAAGCTTTTATCGGCTGTTATGTGCAGCCTTCCTTGTAGATGATGCAAACTGCCACTGCTTGATTTCAGAGTGATAGAGCCTCTTCTGCATCGTTTTATGTTGACACTGAACGCTAAGAAAGACAACCTTAATGCGATGGCCAGCCATGCTCTCCTCTGTATCCACCAGTTACCTCTTTAGAGAGTATATTATACATAAGTACTACAGGGCCGCTGTAGGAGTGTCTCTTAAACGGTACTACAGTAAAACGGTTATATAAACATGCTTGTTAAATGACTTCTATAAAGAATGTTCTTTACTGAATGTTTTTTGCATAACAATATATAAACTGACAATTCGAGAGAGACAAGTGCATAGGAAAAAAAAACACAAACAGGTAAACACCATACTGGGCCCTATTTTAAGCGCAACAACAAGAGCAAGGCGGTGCGTCTCGTACGTCTCCAAGCGCACCTGCTATTTTGGTTCATGTATGTGTACAAATAATAAAAAGCAGTTTATATGACCGCATCAATCTGACGCTATTTTTAGTTTTAATTCTACTGTATCTTGCGTCATAGGTGATCACCATAAAATGTGACACAACAGAATTTGCACCGTTATGTATTTCAAGAATAAAAAATGACGCCCCTTTTGCTAAAAAGAAAGTTGGAAAGGAAGCAATCACACACAGGATTGATGAGCCGCTGTAATCTGACGTCTCCCGCATACACAACAGAATACCAAGTTATAACCTACCAGTGTAGGGGTGTGTGTGGTTATTCTATAGCCTGGTGTCATTTGCAAATTATCTAATCAAGGTAAACACAATGGACGGCTGTGTGCAATGGCACTGAGCTCTGAAATGGCACATTTCCTGTCAGAGGCTGCAGATTTGTCAACATATCTGCTGCCTTCAGGCAGGAGAAGGTTTTCATACTGTATAAAGCAGCTGTGGACAACAGATACTGTAAGACTCACTCATATTAATTCATAGATAAATGCACTGATTCACCAGTGTTCCTGCTTTAACCACATTAAACATTGGAAGGTTGTTGCGCCACCATGAAAATAGGGCTCAATGTATGCACATGTGTTCCTGTATGTGGTGATCAATATCTCCCTGTCACAGTCTAGACAAAAGTGAACACTATAAGATCCACAAATGTAGTATTTGTTGCATTATATTTTAAAGGTATTCACTGAAAGACATTTAGTTCAACAAACATGGCAGGCAGAGATAATCAAAGTGATTTTGTGTTCAGTGACATGTTTCATCCCAGAGGAGACAGTTTGCTCTTCACACAGGTTGGCTACAGTGCTCGGTCTCAAGAGTAGACAGTCTCTGTAATTGCTTCATCACAACAACTTATCAATTTGTGTGTGCATACTGTATGAGTATGTGTGTGCCCATGTCTATGTGTGCATATGCTTAAAATTCAGGCTTGTGTGAGTGTCGCTTGGTAGATATGATGGTATCTCTGGGGGGCTTTATTCAACCCCATCTCCATCCTTTTCTCTCTCTCACTCTGCCTCAGTATCTGTGATCACAATGAGCCTGTGCTTTGTCTCAGCTCATGTTCCTGATAACCGCTAATGAGGAATTACAGTGACAGTCTCCCTGCTTGCCCCTCAGAAATGATTGGATGAATTAGTAATGAAATTCTGACACAAAGCAAAGGGTGTAAGGATGGGGGAGTGGACCTCACCAAGGATATTGAGAAATCCTCCCCTGTTTCGATAAACATGTGTCAGTGGTTGAAGACGTATTCAGATCATTTAGTTAAGTAAAAGTAGTATATTAGTAGTACAACACTGTAAAAATACCACAGGTAAATGTCCTGCATTCAAAACCTTACTTAAGCAAAGGTATGTAAGTATTATCAGCAAAATGTACTTAAAGTACGCAATCTGCAGAAAAATGGTCCCTGTCAGTGTTTTACTGTTATATTTGACATTTTTGGATTAATCTCTCTAAAAAGTCAATATTTCATGAGCTCAGTAAAACAGCCCTGTTTTCAACTTTGTGACAATGCATTTTGCAGCTAATCCAAGGTTTTTTTAAAAATAGTTTTAGTGTAAGAATCAGGAGCATTTTCCCAACCCATAAAGGAACACTTAATTCTTTAGTTTATCAGAAACATTCAAATTCTAAATCATCAAATTTGGACATACATGGTTTTCACTGGACAGGAATTGTGTGAAAAATGTTTTACCTGAAAAGTAACAAGTAACTATAGCTGACAGACAAATGTAGTGGAGTAAAAAGTATAATATTTGCCTCTGAAATGTAGTGGAGTAGAAGTGTGATGTTGCATAGTACCTCAAATTTGTACTTAAGTACAGTACTTGAGTAAATGTATTTAGTTACATTCCACCACTGGTGTGTGTGTGAGAGACCTGTGTTCATGGATTAAACTGTGTATAGCTGTGTATAAAGTGCATATAACCAATTTGTATCCTCTTTCTTCTCAACATGATCGTCTCTGCATAAAGCTTTTATCTGGTTTGACCTAATAACATGTGCACCACCCGGGGACTCCGTTGTTCTACTGGGGGACTTCAACGCCCACGTGGGCAACGACAGTGACACCTGGAGAGGGGTAATCGGAAGGAACGGCCCCCCTGATCTGAACCCGAGCGGTGTTCAGTTGTTGGACTTCTGTGCTAGTTACAGTTTGTCCATAACTAACACCATGTTCAAGCACAAGGGTGTCCATCAGTGCACGTGGCACCAGGACACCCTAGGCCGGAGGTCGATGATCGACTTTGTTGTCGTATCATCTGACCTCCGGCCGCGTGTCTTGGACACTCGGGTGAAGAGAGGGGCGGAGCTGTCAACCGATCACCACCTGGTGGTGAGTTGGATCCGCTGGCGGGGGAGGAAGCCGGACAGACTTGGCAGGCCCAAGCGTATCGTGAGGGTCTGCTGGGACCGTCTGGCGGAGCCCTCTGTCAGCAGGGTCTACAACTCACACCTCCGGAGAGCTTCTCCCAGATCCCGGGGGAGGTTGGGGACATTGAGTCCGAGTGGACCATGTTTTCCACCTCCATTGTCGATGCGGCGGCTCGTAGCTGTGGTCGCAAGGTTTCTGGTGCCTGTCGCGGCGGCAATCCCCGAACACGGTGGTGGACGCCGGAAGTAAGGGATGCCGTCAGGCTGAAGAAGGAGTCCTATCGGGCCTTGTTGGCTCGTGGGACTCCCGAGGCAGCTGACAGGTACCGGCAGGCTAAGCGTGCTGCAGCCCGTGCGGTCACAGAGGCAAAAACTCAGGACTGGGAGAGGTTCGGAGAGGCCATGGAGGAGGACTATCGGTCGGCCTCAAAGAAATTCTGGCAAACCGTCCGACGGCTCAGGAGGGGGAGGCAGTTCTTCACCAACACCTTGTGCGGTGCGGGTGGAGAGCTGTTGACCTCGACTGGGGATGTTGTCGGGCGGTGGAAGGAATACTTTGAGGATCTCCTCAATCCCGCTGTCACGTCTTCCGAAGAGAAGCGGAGGCTGGGGACCGGAGGCGGACTCATCCATCACCCTGGCCGAAGTCACTGAGGTTGTTGGCAAGCTCCTTGGTGGCAAGGCTTCGGGGTGGATGAGATCCGTCCTGAGTATCTTAAGTCTCTGGATGTTGTGGGACTGTCTTGGCTGACACGTCTCTGCAACATCGCGTGGCGGTCTGGGACAGTGCCTCTGGACTGGCAGACCGGGGTGGTGGTCCCTCTGTATAAGAAGGGGACCGGAGGGTGTGTTCCAATCACAGATGGATCACACTTCTCAGCCTCCCGGTAAGGTCTATTCCAGGGTACTGGAGAGGAGAATTAAATCCGATAGTCGAACCTCGGATTCAGGAGGAGCAGAGTGGTTTTTCGTCCCGGTCGTGGAACACTGGACCAGCTCTATACTCTCCATCGGGTGCTCGAGGGTTCATGGGAGTTTGCCCAACCAGTCCACATGTGCTTTGTGGATCTGGAGAAGGCATTCGACCGTGTGCCCGGGCGCTTTGTGGGGAGTGCTCTGGGAGTATGGGGTCCGGGGCCCTTTGCTAAGGGCTGTCCGGTCCCTGTATAACCGGAGCAGGAGCTGTGTTCGCATTGCCGGCAGTAAGTCAGACCTGTTCCCGGTGCATGTTGGACTCCGCCAGGGCTGCCCTTTGTCACCGGTTCTGTTCATAATTTATATGGACAGAATTTCTAGGCGCAGTCAGGGGCCGGAGGGTGTCGGTTTGGGAACCACAGGATCTCATCTCTGCTGTTTGCAGATGATGTCGTTCTGATGGCTTCTTCAAACCAGGACCTGCAGCATGCACTGGGACGGTTTGCAGCCGAGTGTGAAGCAGCTGGGATGAGAATCAGCTCTTCCAAATCTGAGGCCATGGTTCTTGACCGGAAAAAGGTGGTTTGCTCTCTTCGCGTGGGTGGGGAGTCCTTGCCCCAAGTGGAGGAGTTTAAGTATCTCGGGGTCTTGTTCACGAGTGAGGGACGGATGGAGCGTGAGATTGACAGGCGGATCGGTGCAGCGTCTGCAGTGATGCGGGCGCTGTATCGGACCGTTGTGGTAAAGAAGGAGCTGAGTCGAAAGACAAAGCTCTCGATTTATCGGTCAATCTACGCTCCTGCCCTCACCTATGGTCATGAGCTTTGGGTAGTGACCGAAAGGACAAGATCGCGGATACAAGCGGCCGAAATGGGCTTCCTCCGCCGAGTGGCTGGGCGCTCCCTTAGAGATAGGGTGAGGAGCTCAGTCACACGGGGGGAGCTCGGAGTAGAGCCGCTGCTCCTCCACGTCGAGAGGAGCCAGCTGAGGTGGCTAGGGCATCTGATCCGGATGCCTCCTGGACGCCTCCCTCGGGAGGTGTTCTGGGCATGTCCCACCGGGAGGCGGCCCCGGGGAAGACCCAGGACATGCTGGAGGGACTATGTCTCTCGGCTGGCCTGGGAACGCCTCGGGATCCCCCCGGAGGAGCTGGAGGAAGTGTCTGGGGCGAAGGAAGTCTGGGAGTCCCTGCTTAGACTGCTGCCCCCGCGACCCGGCCCCGGATAAGCGGAAGAAGATGGATGGATGGATGGATGGATGGATGGACCTAATAACATGCAGAAGCATGACTTAAGAGCTCAAATTAATTGCAACTCAAATCATGATAGAACACCAGTCATGTCTCAACAATCTCATTTTCCTCTCTTTGCTGTCATGAAACAGTTTATCGTTTGAATTTTTCAGTAATTAACACCTGGGCACAATATAACCAGCGGTGATTGGGGGACCATTTGTTGAAGGGATTCATTTAAGCATAATCTGTGGTTGGCATGCCAGTGTTGGCTAGAGCAGAGCTGAAACAGAAGGGAGTTATGTAAGATCAAGTTTCACTGTGTCCAGATTGTGGCTGCCAAGATCTGCACAGAAATAAGACAACTGCAAGAGGGAATATGCTTTACTGATTCCATGGCAATGGAAATTGTGTCAATTCCTGAAGGAACAGTTTGACATTTTGCAAAATATCCTTATACCTTTTCATCCTGAGAGTTTAATGAGAAGATCAATACCACAGTCAAATCTGTCCACATCTGTCTGTTAGCTTAGCATAAAGACCGGAAGCAGGGGGTAACAGCTAGCCTGGCTCTGTCCAAACAAAAATCCACCTACCAGAACTTCTAATCACAAATTAAAACATTATATTTATTTAATCCGTACAACAACCAAAGTGAAAAATATGTGACTAAGGTTGACAGGCAGCCAGCGGAGATGCCAGGAAGTCAGTGCACCCTGCCATGAAATAGTCCATCACATAACCCCACTGAAACCCACAAAATGTTGTTATTGCACTTCTTTTTTTGTGAAGATTAAACAAACAAGATATAATGTGCTGATTAGTGAGCTAGAGACATAGGCTAGCTGTTTCCCCTTTGTGCTGAGATAACCATCTCCTGGATGGAGCTTTATATTTAACGAGAGTGGCATTGACTGATTAGCACTCAAGAAAACAAATGAGCGTGTTTCCCAAACTGTTCCTTTAAGTTTTCTTTGTGATATTTGTGCGTAATTTGACACTATAGAGTGAATACGAGATAGTGATGGCATCTGTGAAAAGTCTTGCCGTAGAATATCATGGATACATGGTGTGCCTTTGCCCACTGATTCACTGATATCTGAGGTGTTTGAAATGGAGCACGCAGTGAACACAGCCAAGCTCCCACAGGTTCGGCAGATTGGTCCAAGCTGAAAGATCAGATAGCCATATGGTGGACCTGATGCTATATTGCTCATTCCCCGTCTCTCCCCTCCAACACAGAGCAAACTGTCCGACGATGAGTCAGGCTTCTCTTCTCTGTCAGTCATCCTCTCACATGGAAGAGACATCAAAGGAAACTTTGAGACTCAGCTTCAGACTGAATATTCTCTACATGCAAACACACAGCTGACCAAAACAAAACAGGTTAGTGCGACCGGTATTTCAAAAGAATTTGCAATTCAAATCACTGTCTCATGCATTCACTCAATATAATGAAGCTCGTATTTGTAGCTCGTATTTGTAGGAGCAGTTTAGTTTGTGAATTGTTGAGTGTGCTGTTTCAAGCCAGCAGAATTTTGTTTTCTTATAAGCCTTACTACACTATGTCTAATAGTACAACTTGGCCTCTGAAATGCAGAATCAGCTATTACTTAAAAATATGATTGCTGATACACTACCATCTCTGAACTGCTGACAGAGCTGGAAGGAAAGACTGATTTATTATTTTGCTCCTTATTGCTCCTTTGGGGGGGGGGGGTTAGGAGAAACAGGTCAGAATTCAGTAATCTCCAAATAACAAGCTGATTTATTTCTGATGAGACAAAGAAAAGACTATTGTGAGCAGAAAAATTTTCCTCTGGGTAAACCTGCGCAATCAATGCTGAATTGTGTGGTCAGTGCACAAAAAGGTGCAAGCTAGGTGTAGATACATGGTAACACTGAGAATGCATATATGTTTGGAACAGGTGTGTAGATGTGATAGCAGACATTGCTGTGGGTCTTTCTGGTTGTGTCTTGGCCTTAAAATGGCACCTTCTCACTTGACTAGGAATATAATTCTGATTTATAACAACTATCTGTGTTTTATTTTTGTAGTTTTTGTCATCATTCCTATCGGTAATGATAACATAGTACTCAATAAGTTGATTATTGAAATCTGGGAATGTAGCAACGTCATTAAAAAGAAGTCCGACAGGGACACAACAAGCAGTCAGATGATCATACAAGTTTAAAATGAAACCCCCAACTTAAGATCCATTTACTGTTTAGTTTTTGACCATAAAACATGGTCAGCAGACATTTCCCCAGTTTTTATAGAACTGTAGATTTTTAAACTTTCCATTATTCTGAGCACTTTTAGGCCTTTTTTATACATGTTGACACAAAACTTGAGTTTAACAGTTCATTCTTCACCTTAGAAACACAAGTTGAGGGTCCTTTGAGAGTCTTCACTTTTAAGCCATCATGGAAGAGAAACCCTTAAAGGGCTCAGAATAATGGGAAGTTTGAGCATCTACAGTTCCATGAAAAATAAGCAAACTCCTTCTGCAGATGAAGACTGTATGATACGATCAAAAGTTTCAGAACAAGCAAGTAAGTGGATCTTGACCTTCACCCAAACTGTCAATTGTAAACACCCATCACAGTTTACAGACGCCCTCGTGTTTCCTGCCCCATTGGACTTCATTGTAGCGATGTTGGCGCGTCCCCATATCTCAGCAATTACTTTGGTTATTACACTGTTATCATGACCGATAGAAATCATGGCCAAAACCACAGAGAAAAAAGACCCACATTGTAATAAACCAGAGTGATCCTTTAACCCAATCATATTCAGCCCTTTTCTGGCAGTCATCAAGCTATGCAATGGTAGTTACTGAAAACACCATTGGGGATCAATATATTGGATTCTGGGATAGTAAATGACAAATGAAAAGATGGGTTGATGTTGGAAACCCCACATGTACCCAGATGGCCTATTTGTATGTGTGGGCTATTTCAGTGGCTGCAACTATAAACAATTTTCTGCCATCTGCTGAGTGATGGATTTGAGTCCATCTGTCTAATCAAGCATCTCTAGATGCTTGTTCCTGGTTTGCACGAAGGGTGAGAAATGATAATCAGTAGCCATATGTTCACACATATGTAAATTTAAATTTGTACTGTATGGATTTTGAGTTAAATATTATCGCAACAAGAGCCTGCATCCTCTTCTTCATATGTATTATAGCATTCAGCATGTGGTAGGCCACACTGTGCTTATTTATTATTTATACACTGCAGGAGAGGGGATATTCCCTTATTGTACAGTGCTTCACCATGGAATATTAGATTTAACGTAAACTATTTTACAAAACTATTTTCTCTTCTCATATGGGAACCAGGGGAAAGTTTGCAAAGAATTCCCTG
The DNA here is from genome assembly GCF_020085105.1 of Siniperca chuatsi. Lineage (NCBI taxonomy): Eukaryota > Metazoa > Chordata > Actinopteri > Centrarchiformes > Sinipercidae > Siniperca > Siniperca chuatsi. Next base: position 12,050,369 of record NC_058064.1, read on the forward strand.
AGCACACATGCTGTATTTCAGCATTTAGAGAAATACACACATCCACACCTGGTGGTTGCCCAGTCTTTTGCTATATTCTCCATGTGAGAACAGCGCAGCCGCATTTATTGTTTTATTTTGGTGTGTTTTCAGATTTCTACTCTAAGTTATCTGAAAGGGAAATTCCACCAATTTTATACATCTGGATCAGGTCCCAGGGAATACTACTCAGTCTGTGAAAACAATTTATAATGTCCTCTGTGGCTCTGGAGGAACTTCAAGTCTGAGAAAATAACGCTACTGATGTCAGCAGTTACGCTGTGGTGACAAATATAATCTGGGGTTGGCATCCTGAGTCCTGTCTGTGGTTAGGTTTAGGTAACAAAAGCACTTTGGTTATATCCTGGCATCGCCAGACTAATTCACAAATGCGTATTAGTCTGGAACCTCTCAGTTTAGTTTCAATTTCCAACGGGCGCAGACCAAAATGCCTCTGGACACAATTGAATAGACCACAATCATACAATCATAGCAATGAAACGTGTGCCGTAGCGCTGAGCGGCACATGCAAATTGGGACGGTGCTTGGTCCATTTTCAAGCAGGAAAAAATGGCGGCCTGGTCGCAAACTTTCTAAAATTATAACTAAACAGTGCACTAAAATGTTTTTCTGAAAACATTTGAGGTGGGAAATAAGCAATGCAGTAACAGAATCTTGAAAATGCAATACGTTGTCAGTGATCATTTTACTGATACGTTCAGTATTAACATTTTTGAGTCTTATGTTAATTAACAACATTTCCTCATTATGTTAATAGAAAACATAATCCGGCCATTACATTTCTAACTATCAGTGATGTATGATTGTCATATTAACTAAAAGTTAACCACATATGTACTTGGGATTACATGTGACACTGTTATGGCCTTTGAATACTGCAAAAGGAGTCATGGCTGAATCACTGTTTGGAAATCTTGCAAATGATATATAGCATTTCTCTACCTGTGCTTCACTGGAAAAAAACATTGTACTCAACTGTTGATCTTCAATTGATCTGGTATACCAAAAACCTTTCATAAGTGCTTCCCTTTATAAAAAAAACCTGTGCTCTCCCTTTGCTCTTAGGTTGTTTGCTCTCCCAAGTGCAAGGTGAGCTATGCCAGGCATGAACTAAAATCACTGCATGCATAGTTCAGGTTCACAAGAGGATTGAGACTATGGATGATACATAATTGACTGCTATGCATCTACTTGAGTCAAGCACTTGAATCCATGTATCTGCACTTCAGTAATTCAGTTTGAGGTTTAGCCCTGCTGGCTGTAAGATTTTTTTGTCTTTTCAACTGAGTTTGTCCCTGTAAAATATGTCTGAGTGCTCCTCTATTTACCTGTACCACAAATCACCCAACCAACCCATTCACAACACCATCATGCAGTCTTGCACACACATACATATTACAGACTAGATGGCCAGACAGTTACATCTAACACATGTTCATACACACACACGCACTCACACACCACATACACACACACACACACACACACACAGAGGTGGCTGGCTAACAAGACAGTTTGACATGTGTGAGCAGGTTTTGCTGACCAGTGGGGGATTCTCACTGAATCCCACAGTAATTTAACTCTTGGCCACAAGTTTGGCTGTCAGAAGGGAGAGGGTGAGAGAAGAAGAGAGTGTGTTTGAGTAAACCTATGGGTATGGGTCTCTGTGCATGTGCACAGGTCTGCATTTAGCTCTAGTACATTTGTATTGTATGTGAACAGCGTCTGTCTGTCTGTGTCTCTAATGAGCTCTGTGGCCGAGAGTAAAGAGGCGCCTAAAGTGGTAAAAAATCCCTCATGACAAAGTCTCACACTGTGTGTGTTTGTGAGGGTGAGATTCATTGTGATTGTGAAAGATAAACAGAAAATAAGAAATAGAAACAAAAAAGTAATTATTAATATGACTTAATATTATTAATTAACTATTCTTAATGGATTTCCGTTTCTCTTCTGGTACAAGAACACGCAATATTTAGGAATGCTGGTACATGTGTGTTTCTGCGTCTGCTGTTGCAAAGCAGCTGGTGTGTACATTTTGATGTATCTGTGTGTGTGTGAATGTGTCAAATGTCCTGTTGGTGAAACCTGGTCGGCTTGATTGCCAGGGCTACGTGCCAATGTGCCTGGGTACATTACACAGCACTCAAACAGTCTCAACCGGATAAAACCAAAGGAACAAGACTTAGTCTGTGTGTGTATGTGTGTCTGCCTGCATGATATGTGTAAGTGTATGTGACTGTGTGTGTGTGTGAATGATCACAGAAAGATCACTGAGAGGTTGACAATTTTTGGAAAAAAGAGCCAAGCTCAGCTGTCTGACAAGTCTAATTGATGCACTGCCAAGAAATCTGTCACTGCACCGTGTCAACTAAGTTGCTCAGAGAAAAGTGGCAGGCGAAGGATGTGATATATTAGATTCATGGGCATTTAAGGCAGTTTTATTGCAAAGAAGGAAAGAAATGAGGATAGAAAGAGGGCATAAGCCAATAGAAATGTAGGGTGTACAGAGAGAGAAAATATAGATATATAACGTACATAGAGAAAAACAGAAAACAGCTAAACTGATACAAGACAGAAAGAAATAGCCAGCAATAAGACAGCAGTGTAAAAGGGAGAGGGGAAAAGCATACTACAGAAAGAAAAATGGAGACAGAGAAAGAGAAAATGCACAGAAAGAAACCATAAAAATTAAAGCAACGATTGCCAGTGGAAATCACAGGAGGGGTGGGAGTCTCAGAATCAACAGCTGAGTACTGAGTAAAATTTGTTTTCATAGAAACAGGACACCAGGGGTGAAGACGGATTAGTTTGAGAAATTCATGTCTCGCTCTTAGTAAGATTTTGATATGCCTGTCTGCCTGTTGCTGCGAGAGCTTAGTGACGCACCAAACATGTATGAGCTCTGTAATACATGTCCCCTTACCTGGCTTTGTTATGCTGTAATGACAGGTGTGGTTTGCTTGATATCACACTGGCTCACACTACCAATTCGGCCACTGTCGGGGTGTGTCTGCATTGTGATTTTCCGATGGGAAATTAACGCAAACTGCATGTGAAGAAATGGGAATGTGGAAAGAAAACAAGGAAGGAGGAAAGACAAAACAGCAAAATGATGTGAGAGTAATGAGCATTTGAGTAATTATAAAAGGAAAGGAAACAACAAGAATAGTCAAGAGAGTGTAGGAGCAAGTAAAAAAGGGAGAAATTGGGGAAAACCAGAAAGAATAAAAACAAAAAAAATTTAATTAAGCAGACAGATTTTGTAAATTGAAAAAGACAGATGTCTTTAGGGCCATATGTGTACCTAGAGGCAAGGTTAAAGGGGGCAAGGCCTATGCTTTAAGTATTCTATAATTTTCTCTTCCCATTGTTCCCAGCTCACTTATGTTTAATAGGGGATAAATGGAAAATGTTATTCTGTAGAAATGTGACTCCTTTTATTAATCCCTCTCAGACGCAAATTCCATTTTTGTATTTCACCACAGGGGTCAGAGGTCAGAGTTGTTAATCCTATGACCGCGTCTCTAGGCCATGTTGTGAATAGTGTATACCCATATCAGACTAAAAAGCTGACATGAGTGTCAGGTGGCATTGTTTTTCAGCGAAAAAGTCAGCGTCGGGAGGAGGAGGACACTTTAAAATAGGAGATTGCTGGTCATTTTTATGTTTCCAACCAACAACCAACGTTGTTTTTTTAAGCATGACCAGGATCGTTCCATAACCTTAACCACATGTTTATTGTAACAATGACGACGAAGGTCCCCTAACCTTAGCAAAGTAATCATTTTAACCCAAACCACAATGTTTCCCTAAACTTAACCAAGTAATTTTTGTGCCTAAAACTAATTTCTTTTTCAACAATGATTTGTAACGGTTTCGGAAGGCACAGAGTAATTATGTCATCCTGCTGGTAGAGGTGTGAAGTAGAAAATGCTTCTATGTGTCGTTCTGGAGGACATGGACAAACAAGGCATTTTGTTGTTTACTTTGGAGGACATGTTGTCAAGAAGATAATTAATGGTCTACACCATCACAAAGCAAACATTACCAAGAAACAAATGTAGTGTTTTTGTCAAAAAGGTATTTTTACATCATTAAAATACTTCATGATTACATCGCAATTCAGTTTAGTTTGCCTTCTCAGCCAATTATTCTTGTCTGTCTATGACAATGTGCATACCAGTGGTGGAGGAAGTATTCAGATCCTTTACTTAAGTAAAAGTAGCAAAACTGCAATGTAAAAATACTCCATTGCAAGTAAAAGTATGAAAAAATGCCCCTGTGAGTGTTATGTTATTATGTATTGTTGATTTATTACAAATGATGCAGTCATTTGTGAGTAGCATTTAACTGTGGAAGTTAGTCAAAGTGGAAATCATTTTAACTATTTTATATATGTATAATAAACTGGGTAGTTTCATCTATAACAATGCATCATATTTGATAAGTTCATCATGTGTTTTGAATGTAAAATTTTAATTAACTGAATTTTTTATCAGAAAAGTAACTGGTACCTACAGCTGTCAAATAAATGTAATGGAGTAAAAAGTACAATATTTCCCTGTGAACTGTAGTGGAGTAGAAGTATGAAGTAGCATGAAATACAAATACTCAAGTAAACTACAATTACATGAAATATTTACATACAGTACTTGAATAAATGTGTACTTAGTTACATTCCACCACTGGTATACACTCTACTGAGTAACAGTTGAATACACAAGTTAACTTCACAAATATTGTACCATATTTTCTAGACAGCCAACAAATTAACACCCATGACTTTCAGGAAAAGAGATACTTCAAAGACTAAGAGGCCACAGAACCTGATGCTGAGAAGGCCTTGGGGCATAAACACATTTTGGCACCAAGAAAACAGTCTGAAATGAAAATCTTGTCAAGGCTGCAGGACACTGATAAATATTCTCACTGCAATACCTTCTGCAAAACATCTTGTTAACAAGGACATATATAGCCTCTTTCTAGACAGTGACTCATTTGGGAAATGGCTGATTTTGGGTACAGCTTATTTAACATTATTAAGGCAATCCGGATCTTCATGGTCCAGTTTAACAGTAGATGAAATTGAGAGTTTGAGTGCTCACCAGAGTTGAAGTTTGTTGTGACTAAAATGCTGTCAAATTAACAAAAAAGACTGCAAAAACATGTGGAAACAGGAGCCACAATGTCAATTTACTGCAACAACAGTAAATCAGTTACAATAATTTAATCGTTCAAGATATCATTACCACTAAAGTTCCAGACTTTAGTGGAGTTTCTTGTCACTATGTGCACAAAAAGAAAAGATGTCAGCATACTGACATTTGATGCTATGAATTTCAGGTAACATATGACGGGTACTGATGGTAAGTGAATTGCATAAAATTAAAGTTAAGGTGTTAAATGTGTGAATGACGTTTAATGTGGAAAAATGTCTACCGAAAAGGGACCTGAGACACAGAGAGAAAGAAAAAAGAAAGATAAACAGCCCATTTATTTAACCCGAACGACCCAGTCATCACATAGCAGAGATGAACAACTCATCAAATTGTAAGAGCACTCCAATTGAAATCAGCCACACACACACAAACACACACACACACACACTCGTAAGTGGCCCAATCAACTGCAGACTGGGGAAACAATCCTAAGTACTGTAGCATTATTTGCCTCTTGAATAAGTATTTCTTCACTAACAGAGAGGCAGGCAGATAAAGACTCACAACAAAAGCCTGTTATTGATCCGATGTCTGCTGAATCAAATGCATATAGCAGGCAGAGAAAGCCAATTCCCAGAACAAACAAAGGTTTTTCAGTTAAGCTGTCTTAAAAAAATAGCTGGAGATCAATGAAGACTAGTTTTTATTTAGTTAATATTACACTATTCCACGTGACTGCAAAGCCTGCCAAAACATCATCACATATTTAAGCTATTCTAATGACACAGATGTTACATATGGAATTAACCCTTGTGTGGTGTTCGGGTCAGTAAACACTGTCACTTAGTGCACACTGTACAACACACTCACACATACTTAAAGGTTTCAACACTGTTACACTTCAAGCACCGAGAACCTGTCTACCATTTCCCCACACTCTATACCCTCTGTAGTGTGTCAAACTATACAATGTTTTACAAGAACCTGTATAATGTTTTTTCTCATTCTAAACATTGAATTATTTTTCACACTCTACTCCAAATTGAGGGAGAAACGCAATAAATAAATAGCTCTTATGGCTCCTTATCACAATCGATCAGTATAACAAAGAGAATCTCTGCTCAGAGGGCCTTAGAATTTATTTTAGAAGAGAGAGAAGCTAGTGTGGAGGTAGCGTCTTCCACTTTAGAAGACAAAGAATTCTCTGAATATGAGTATCACGTCTCTGTCAAGTCTGACAGCGAGTTTGAAGAAGAGAATGAGATTGACCCTCAGCCAGCCCTAAGACCATGGATGGTGGCTACTCATGTGCAGCACAAAAAATCTTTTTAACTTTTCATCCCAGACACCACCCAGATAATCTTTCTGGACTGCTCTAATTTGTAGGGAAGGTGTGTTTTTGGAGAAAAGTGGAAGGAGAACACGAAACCCATTTGAAAGCTTATTTGGGAGTTCTTATCCTGGCTGGTGTTTTTAGATCAAATGGTAAATCTAGAGAATTCCTATGGGATGCAGAAACTGAAAGAACTTTTCCAGGCCAACAATGTCTCTGGAAAACATTTCCAGAATTATCCGCTTTGATAACCGAGACACCAGACCAGCTTGGCGACAGTGAGACAAGCTAGCTGCTAAACAAAAATTGAAATAAAATAAATCAATTAAATCAATTAAATTAACTCAAATAAATCGAATCACAATATATTAAATCAAATAAATTTGATTTAATTATAATAAATCAATAAAATAAATTAAATTATGTTAAACGTAATTCATATGTTTGATTTAGTTAAGTTAAACTTAATTAAATTAAACTTATATAAATTAAATTATATTAATTTGATTGAATTAAACATAAGTATCAAACTGAATTAAACTGAATTAACTCAAATAAATAACATTTAAAGTAATTAAAATTGGCCCCACTTTTACCAGCGGCAACATTAAAGTGATGCACACATTAATGCATAAATAATGATAATCAAATAATATAATATACATTATTCTAAAATGGGTCATTCTTCATAATGAGTACTTTAACTTTTGGTACTATATATACTATATAATATAATATACTAGTATATTATATTGTATACTATATATACACTATGTATTTTGATGCTAATACTTTTGTACATTTACTTTTTGAATGCAGAACATTTATTGGTAACACTATTTCTACACTGTGGTATTGCTACTTTTACTTAAGTAAAAGATCTTAGTACTTCTTCCACTGAAACATGTATGTATATGTATACGTTTATGTTTATGTATGTGTTTGAGTTAGTAAAAACCAGCATGATAGTTCGACATTTTGGGAATTGGGCTTTTGGCTTTCTTGTAGAGAGTTAGAAGAGAAAATCGGAGCAGGTTAGCATAGCATAAAGACTGGAAACAGGGTGAAACAGCCAACCTGCTTCTGTCCAAAGGTAACAAAATCAGTCAACAAGCACCTCTAAAGCCCACAAATAATACGGCATATTGTTTAATTGTTACCTTTGGACAGAGCCAGCTAGCTGTTTCCAGTCTTTATGCTAAGCTAAGCTAACCGTGTGCTAACCTTAACTCTGGGCAAGAAAGCTAATAGGTGTATTTCCCCAAATGTACAACTATCTCTTTACACTAGATTGCATAGCCTTCAAGCCATTACCTATTAACAGGTTAGCAGGTCATCAAGTTACATAACAAGCCATTCAGTCACTCTACCAGACAGACAAGCATTCGAGTCAGTAAAGTAAACACTCTGGTAGCCATCCAGTTAGCCAGCCAAATATTCAGTAAACTAGACAACAAGCCAGCTAGTCAATCACACAAGCAATCGCTGAATCACCCAGCCATACAGTCTGTCAGCCACAAAGTAGCCTACGTCATTTGGTGGTCAGCCAGGCTCCCAGTCATCCACCCAGCCAAAAATCCCAGTCAACCAGTTAGAAAAGTCACCCAAACAATTGCCGGGCCAGGCATTCCCTCATCCGGTCTGTCAGCCAACCAAATCAGCTTTGCCGCCAACACTGCTACTGGATTCCAAAAAAAGAGAGTGAGCAACAGACATGAGGTTAGCAAGAGAGATGGTGAGAAAACAGAGAAAAAAAAACTAGATAAACAGAGATAGAAACACACCAGAATACCATTCAGCATTCAGAAGCAGAGCCAGCAGGTGATATAGTATTTATTGCATTCATTTGTATGTGTTTGTATGTGCAGGTTTATGAGACAAATTGGATGAGAAAAACAATGAGAAGTGATAATTTGGAAACAGACAAGAAAGCTACTAAAGAGTAATAGACACAACAATAATATTTCATTTTAATAATGGGACTGAATTAGCAAAACTGAGTCGCTACAGTGGAGAGTGGCAATAGATGACACAGGAGGACCTTTGATGGCCACTGTTTCATGAGGCACAATGCTGCCAAAAGCACTTCATCATTATTGCACACATATCTGTGCACACATGCCAATACACTCATCTGCACACACACGACACACAATGATTCTGACAAAATGAAAAAGATAAACACACGCAGCTACACACATGCAGGTCTGTGGAGACATAAAAACTTTGGAATATTAATTTGCTGCCTCATGATAAGAGATGAAGCCTTTTAAATTGTTGGTTGAAAGCCCATTGTACCAGCAGTACCACCTGGGTACTGCTGGCAGTAGTACAGCAGTACCCAGGTCTTTTGTAGGCCTTTTGTCTTATAATAAATTATGCCATAACTGTGTGCGTGCGTGTATGTGTGTGTAATAATAGAATTAAGAAACTGAATGAATCATTAAAACTACTTAACGTTACAGTTTCATATGGCAGCCAGGGGACCAAATATAGAGGTGAGATGGTATAGATCGAAAATTTGGCAGGAAATATAAACACAAAAATAACAGGCAAAGCAGAAGTCTCAGCAAATTTGTGATACGCTTCTCATCACCTCTCTTTTTCACAACCCTATCTCCTTCTGAAGACATTTATATGCAAGTATTCTGCATTATTGATTCATAGCAAACGTTCTGTGCCAGGGGTGGGAGTAGTGTGACACTGATACAGTACAGCACAGCAAAAAAAAAAAAAAGTGTGGAGGATTCAACACCAGCAGCCTAAGGGTTGTGTCTCATCTTAGTACTCAGCGCTTACATTTGTTACATTTATTTAACCATGAACACCAGTTTTAGTTGTCTAATCTAACTGCATTATGCTTTTGTTCCCATTAGTGAATGTTGAAATTGAAAGTCTTTGAATATTAATATTGAACATATCTGCAAAATGTTTACTGCCAATTTGTTGAAGAGAAATGCAATCTGTATGGTATTAAATTTCCCCATAAACATGTTTTGCTGATGCAGAATAGGTTCATATATGAACTTAAATATGTAATGCTAGAGTGAATATATGCATACTTTACTTATTTCTGTTGTCTTGCAGTGGTGGAAGAAGACCTTGAATGGTAATGGATCGAGCTACATTTGATCCATTACTGGAAACTTGTCTGAGCTGAAAACTAGTAGCTGCTTCCACTAAGTGAGTCAGACTGCTAAGTCAGATATTTTGCTTCCAGCTGCTGTCAAGCTGTACATGCTGAGCAGCTCTGGCAGCAGAAACTACTTCAACCTGGGTTACCTCGGTTTATTGCAGTGAAGGGGGGAAACTCACCTTACCCACCACCAATGTGGTTAGCTTAGCTAATGTTACTTTAGCAACAAGTAAAGCTATACTCCATAAATCACCTTGGTACTGTACTCTGTTGTCTCATAACATTACCTGATCTTTATGACAGGTCCAAATGGTTCCACTTTACTTGAGGTCAAGGGAATTATTCGTGACACAGTTATAAAAGCATTTGACAGTGTAATGAAACTTCAATTCAATTAAATTTTATTTATATAGCGCCAATTCATAACAGAAGTTATCTCATTGCACTTTTCCTATAGAGCAGGTCTAGACCATACTCTTAATAATAATATTAGTAATATTAATTACAGAGACCCAAAAAATCCCACCATGAGCAAGAATTTGGCAACAGTGGCAAGGAAAAACTTCCTTTAAGAGGGCAGAAACCTTGGACAGAACCAGTGGCCTCAATGGTGGGCGGCCATCTGCCGATGCCGTGTTAGGTTTTCAATGTCAGCTTACTGACATCTTTTTGACAAGTTCAAATGGTTCCACTATAATTGAGGTCAAGGGAATTATTCATGACACAATTATAATAGTCTCATGACAGTCGTTGTCAAAACCAACCACATATAACAGTATAATGTAATGCTAACACATAAAGCTAAATAGTTTCTTTAAATTTGATAATTAGGCCTGCTATTAGGCCTGTTTATGTTGTTTTCTATTTTCTTGGTTAATGTCAAGTTGTCATAATAAAGACATCTCAAACAATTTCAACTTTGCATTTAAAGTGACATACCTGATCAAATTGACACTTAATGACAACAGGCATAAACCTTCATACAGACTCCTTCATGTTCATGACAGGTGTCATGTCAGTCTTATGAAGCCACCTTCAAATACAGTGTTACCGAATATTTTTATGTCCTCTTCTACTCTTTTTTTTTTTTTTTTTAAGACAAAATGTGGATTTTTTAATTTGAAATGGCCATGGAAGGCAAGGAGTTCATTGACACTTCCCAAAGACTGTTCAAAGTGTAAATAAACTATTCACTTTTTGGAGTGGCAGCAGGGGCAGCAGTCTACATCTTAACATCTGTTCACATCAGATATCAACTTCTCTCTTATGTTTACCCAAACAGTCAAATTAAAACGGAGTAGTATTTTCAGGACATAAACTTATAGTTAAAATCTGTGTCATGAAGCAGCTGATGAATTTTCAGCCTCACAGTCAACTTCTTTTTTAGCGAAGGCCATTAAAAAATTTGGGCTTTTGGCAAACTGTGCATTTTCATCATTTGCCTCATATCTTGTGCCGGTTTGGCATGGCCTTGAGAAGCTGTTGCTAGAGGGAATTAAGAGAGCAGGCTGGTTGAATGCATGGCTGGGGGCTGCAATGTTAGATACTGTAGAGCAACAGTAAGGGACCCCAGGTTGTGGAGACAGGCAATGGGTTGTTTGAGACTTAGTAGTAATGGATTTTGGATCAGAAAGAAGCACATTTAGCTAATGATGTTAACAGTGTGAATATACACATTAATGGTGGCAAAAGAAGACAAGGCCATGATTGCTGGTGGTGGTAGAAGATATGAGGCCATCGTGGTGGCAGAAAACGGGGGAATATAATATAAAAATATCCCACTGCTCTGTTCCGCCAACAGTCTTCTTCTAAACAGCATACAGTAACATAATGGAAGTCAAATAAAGTGAAATTTATTCATTGCCTTTTATCACTGCCTCATCTCATGCCATACATTATACTACCATATCATTCACATACCATGTATCCTAAAGCCATATCATACACATATTTTAGACAATACTACATCACACATTGCATCACAGTTTATACCACTGCCACAGAAAATACTAGTTTCTGATTGGCTGGCATGTGTTTGTCAAAATTGTGTAACAGGACACCTCAGACATAGTTGTGGTAATTGGTTTAGCCATTGTTCAGGCATGTGCAAGGTGTATTAACCTGCAGACATCCATAGCAACAGTGCAGTTGCTAATGCTATTGCTAATAGTTACTCTAACTCTTAACAAACTGACTAACATTTGAATGTGGACGTCGACTTCAACACAGCTTCTCATTTCTTTTTTATTTTTATTTGTGGCCATTCTAAAAGTGCAATAATACATGCAAAAAGTTATTTTCGATGTAAAAAACACCTCTCACCTTTATGTCAGAACACATATCAGGTATTACTGCTTATATAATATGCATGCACACACACACACACACACACACACACACACACACTTACACACCTGGAAGTAGGTTTCAATTAAATTCCAATAGGTGATTCGAAATAATTAATTATTGTAAGAACACAAGTGTCCTGTTGTTTAATGTTTAATCCTGTTGTTTTTTACTTAATTAATACATTTTTCCAGGTTCTGGTTTCACGTAAATGCGACAGAAAAAGAGATTTAGAATGACGATAGGTATTGTATGAAAGCCAAAGTCACAATAATTATAATAATAAACTTTATTTGTTGCGCGCTTTTCATTCAAGAAATGCAGCTCAAAGTGCTTTACTACAAAGAAATTACATGCACTGAGTGCTTCACATGAAAAAAGACATAGAATGACCATTAAAACAGGGATAGAATGTCATTATTAATGTAAAATAAAATGCACTTGATAGTAATAGCAAAATTATTTAAAAATTAAATAATATAATAGAATATATAAAATGCATAAAATCCAGTAAATACAGCTTTTTAAACAAAGTGCATAAGTGCAAAGCAAAGTGCAAAAAGAATGTCAGACCTGTTTCAGGAAAGTCATAGCTAGTAAAAGGCTAAAAGTGAAGAGATACGTTTTTAGCTTTCTTTTAAAAATATTTAGTGAGCTGGCTTCACTGATATCTGCGTTCCATAGCTTTGGGGCACAATTGACAAAGGCTGCATCCCCAATTTTCTTTAAGCTGTTGCTGGGAACATCTAATAAACCAGCAGCAGATGATCACAGTGTTTTTAAAGGTAAATAGTTAACAAGGGAGTTAGCAATGTAGCTTGGTCCTAGCCCATTAAGGGATTTGTATAAAAGGAGGAGGACCTTTAAAATCAATTCTAAATGTTACGGGAAGCCAGTGCAGAGTAGCTAAAACTGGACTAAAGTGCTCTCTCCTCTCGGTTCTGGTTAATAGCTGAGCTGCAGAGTTATGAATGAGCTGAAGTCTCTGTGTTTTACATGCGTTACAGTAATCGAGTTGGCTTGAAATAAAGGCATGAATCAGTTTTTCAGCATCTGTTTATTTGTAAATGGTCACACTTTAGCTATGTAACCAACATTTCAAGACGATTGATTAAGATATCATGGTCAATCATATAAAACGCTGCACTTAGGTCTTAGGGCAACTGAAACCTTATTTTTATCAGAATTTAGTCTGAGGTTGCTGATTATTTTAGTACGAGCAGTTTCAATGCTATGGCATGTTCTAAAGCCTGATTGAAATTCCTCCAGGATATTATTTTCTTTAAGAAAGGAGGTTATTTGCACTGAAACTATCTTTTCAAGTATCTTACAAATGAATGGAAGGTTGGATGTTGGCCTATAGCTGGTCAGTGCATTACCATCTAGGTTGGCTTTCCTTACTAAGGGTTTTACAAAAACTGTTTTGAAGACATCTGGGAAGATGTCCATTTGAAGAGATGTATTTATAATCTTTAGGTCATGACTTGAAACACTGTCGAACACCGACTTAAAATGCTGTAGGTACAGGGTCAATACATGAGGTGGAGGAGTTACACTCAGTGACAGTCTTGCAAAACTCAGTTAATGTAATACAGGTGAATTTTCCCATGGTTACCTGTTTTTAACAGGGTTTGCAGAGGGCATCTGTGTTTACAATACTGGCTCTAATTAAAGGTATTTTGTTATTGAAGAACAATGCAAGTTCTTCACAATTTGATTGAGAAAACTGCTGACGGGTGGGGACAGTGTTGAGTAGCTGGTCAATAGTGGAGAATATATATTCTAGAGTTTCCAGCATTCTCTGTAATAATCTTGGAAAAGTAATCCTTTCTTGCCAGACGTATTGCTTTGTTATAGACAGCCATGGCTTCTTTGCATGTATTACAGTGAACTGTGAGCCTATTTTCCTTCATTTTCTTTCAGCTGCTCGGCAGATTCTCTTCATCTCATTAACACAGTTATTGTTTCACCATGGGGAGATTCTGTCAGTCGACCTCTTTTTAACCTTTAGTGTAGCAGCATTATTTAAAGCAGATGACAAGGTATTGATGAAATCCCTTTTAATCTGTGTAAAGATTAGGTTGACATAAAAAAAACAGTGATGCTCAGAAATAGGTAATTCTAATACTGAAAAAAATGGCTGCAATCCCTCCTTTCCTGTTTTGACTGACTGACTGAAATTGTAGTTTTGAGGACAAGCTTCTATCAGTGTTGCTACACCAGTAGTGCTGTTTAGCTGTTCATAAGCATGTCGGAGTATGTGGAAGAGTAAGAGAGCGAGAGAGAGAATTAATGAAAGCAACACTGATAATGTTGTTAAGGTTTTCTTTTATTCATCCTCAAGTTATATTATTTCTACAGTCTTGACGTCTTGTCAGGGTCTCTGGCTCCTTGATAATTGTGTCCAGTTGTCCCACAGGGCTGATTCTAAAGGGCTTTTATTCAGCAATAACACAATTTCCTTATCTAGGGAGTACAGATGCTCACATGACAATTATACACACAAACACAAACGCACTGACACAAATACACAAATTTGCTCATATTGCATTATGCTTCCGCAATGTTCACAAACACATTAACAGCAATGAAAACACTGAAGTTCCCACGCATGTGGTATACAGTATAGGCTTCTACATGATGACACACATACATAAAAACCACAGGATTAAACTAAATATCCCTGATTATTTAGAATCTCCATAGCAACAACTAAGCATAAGAACAGTGTCACTTAGAAATAACTGTCTGGACAGAGAGCTGTCACTCATGTTGTATTGTTGTTGTGTCTTTATACAATCAAATGAAGGACAGATACAGGGTGTGAACCTGTGTGGGTATTCATTACCATAAATAATAAAAGATATCATAGATGCAAATTACAGGCTTTGTTCTTAATTAATATCTTCCAGAGAAAATGCACCTCCAAAACTGAGTTCACACATGAAGAGTTTTCTACAGAAATGAAAAAGATGAAGTGAAACTTTTCCCCTTTTTCATCAAATCTCTGTGAGGACATGCCCAACTATAGCATGTTGAATCTTAGAAGAGTAGTTTGACCTTTTGAGAAATAACGCTTATTTGCTTTCTTCCCAAGAGTTCAGTGAGAAGACTGATGCCACTTTAATGTCTGAACGGTAAATATGAAGCTGGAGCCAGCAGCTGGTTAAATATGCTTGACATAAAGACTGAAAACTGGGGGGAAACAGGTAGCCTGGCTCTGTCCAAAGGTAACAAACTCTGCCTACCACTGGTTGCCTGGCAACTGGTCCCACCAAAGAAACAGTCCGGCACATAACCCCGTAAAACAGCAAATTGTCATTTTTACACTTTGGTTTTTGTAATGATTAAACAAGCTAGATATAATGTGTTTGTTGAGCTTTAGAGGTGCTTGTAGGACAGAGCCAGGCTAGCTGTTTCCCCCTGTAGAGTCAAACTCTTTGCTAGCTGGCTGCACGCGGTAGTTTCATATTTACTGTACAGACATGACAGTGTTATCAATCTTCTCACCTAACTCTCAGCTAGAAACTGAATAAGCATATTTGCCCAAGTGTCAAACTATTAATTTAAGTAAACTTTATTTGAATTTTTTTTATAATTCATGTATATGTCATGCCATGTCAAGTTTATTTATAAAGCCCAAAATCACACATTTGCTTCAGAAGGATTTAAAATCAGTACAACATTCAACTATCTCTGTCCTTAATCCTACGATAGAATTAGGAAAGATTTCTCCGAAATATTCTCCTTTAATGGAAGAAATAAAATGTATCCTTAACATCATTAGTTCGTGGCATCAGGAAAAAAAGTATTGAACAGATATGAGTAAATTCTCTGGCTCAAAATTGTTACAACAAGAAACCCATTCAGGCATTACATAATGTATGGAGAAATGACATGTTTCAAAATATGACTTTTTACATTCAACTCAATTTAATTCATTCACATTAATCTAAGATGAGTTATAGTAATTGTCACGTTTGCAAACAAATGTTTTATCACAATCGGTCTGACTGACATGCAGCAAATGGTAAAAAATAAAAGGGTCAAAAAAGCGCTTGCATTGAGCTTGTGAAGAGTTTAAATTAATGTATTGTATGGGCTTGATGAGCGCTTTAACTACATGAGCATATATCAGCTAATGAAAATTGGCTGGTCGAGTGCTTTTAAATAATGTTGAGTAGAAGCTCAATGTGAGTATTTCATAGGAACATCATAATTATACACTTAACCTCAGGGTTGAAAGAGAGGAAAAGTGTGTGTGTGTGTGTGTGTGTGTGTGTGTGTGTGTGTGTGTGTGTGTGTGTGTGTGTGTGTTTGAGTGTGAGACAGCATTTGTTTGTAAAATTAACAGTAAGACAAAGAGGGGAAAACAATTTTGAGTTTGAGTTTTCGAGCATCAGAGAAACCTCAGTGGTGCCTTTTATTAGGCTTTACACATCTGAGTGTGTTTAAAATGTGTGTGTGTGTGTGTGTGTGTGTGTGTGTGTGTGTGCGGTATGCACCTCATAATTGGAATTTGATGTCGAATGCACACATTTTATAGGGCTTGAATTCTGTGTGCTTATGTGTGCATACACTTTATCCCTGTATGTATAAGTGTAGCTGAGAGTACTGTATAGAACTGTAGAAATGTTTGTGTATTGTATGTAATTTGTTGCTTTCATGCTGATTTCTGCTCCTCTCCAGTGGTTTCCTCTCAGCAGTGGACTAACCCCACTCGTGCAGAGCTGTCAATCAAAAACAGTTACACACACACATGCAAGCACATACACACACACATATATATTCATACACAGCACAAAAAACCCCTGGAGAAACACTAAAGCTCATACACGTATACACACTGACTTGGTCAAACAAGTCACACTGGTGTCACTGGCACAATCCTAGTGTGTCCAGGCCCAAAGCTTCCCTAATCAACAGGTATGTGACAGTAATTGTTTTCCTCCTCTCTACTCCATATTCTCATACAAAACAATATAACAAAATTTAAATAAACTTCTCATTTTCATGTAGAGAAAATTCATTCTTGCAAATTTCATTACCAACTAATTTACTTTTTTAATAATACTTTTATTCCTTATACTCTCCTGGTTCTTTAATCCCATTTTCAAATTCCCACCCCATCTTCAGGCTGCCCTTTCTCATTGGTCTGAGACAATATAATTTCTACTTATAGTATACAGCCATAGGATTGGGAGCACAAGTCGGCCTGATAATATTTTTCCAGGCCTCTAGAATTCAGCTGATTTAGCAGTGTCTCCTATAATTGCCTCGGGTATAAGAAAGATACGGGGGGTATTCTTGAATTACAGCAATCTATTAGCTTTTTTTTTCGTTCAAAACCTAATTGAACTAAATTCTGAAAAAAGAGCTGAAGCACCCGGCGGAGCAGTATAGCACACTTTTTATTACTGTAGAAGTCACTGATTCAAATACTGTATAGCTGACAGCCTTGATTGCTTTAACTTCTCCATGTGTCTTTTCTACATTGTCTTGTAAACCAGAATTAAAAAAAAAAGTATACAAAAATGTCAGCAACAAACTAACAAAGGTTTATTTTCAAGAGTTATGTGAGTGCGTAGTCATAGTTTCAAGTTTCTGGAGACTGTAAACATCAAACACGCCTTTTACTCCAGGAGTAGACTTGTTTTTATTTTTTCGGCGGTGGTAGTTGTTAATTTGCATATTTAACCTTCTCTCTCGCTCCATCTTTTTCTTCTCTGTGTATCATGTCAAATCAAATCAGACTGAGAACAGCAAACAAGTCAGCATTCCATTTACTTAATGAGTGATGCTGGTGGCCCACTTCCATATTAATAAAAATCATATGCTAATTACTGTTTTGAGCCAGTTAATTAAAAATAAGTGTGCTAACAAGTGTTTATTTACCATACTCAACTGAGTCTAAACAGGAGGCCAAGAACATGCTCGCATGTCAAAAATAGTCCATCCTCATTAGACAAAGATCTATCAAACTTTAATGTGGCTACACTGGTCAGTCACAACACATAATATGCAGGGTGAGTCTGCTTTATGTTCTGGGTATAAAGCTGCAAATTAGTTGGACAGCAGTTTGTTTGCCTTGCTTATTCATTAGCGGATAAACAAAATAATTCAGACATTTACATATGTAAAGTTTTTTAGTGGATAAATTTGACTTTTTAACATGTATTTATAACTTTATATATCTTGTATTTTTTTCCTTTTATATTTTTTATAATCACTAATACACTAGTCTTTTAGCACACCTCATTGCATTTAATCACACATATTACTAATGTTTGTGACAAATAAAGCGTGGAATCCTTAAACCTTTGTATGTATCACCTACCTTTACAGTATACATAACTACAATTAATTGCACTTGGTAGAGGTATGGATTTGAATGATTTTACTGGCTAAACTGATAATTGTGGTGGTGATAGTTGGCAACTTCATCCCCTGCCTTAAAAAGTAAATGAATCCATTCATTTAATCATAAGTGTTTTACTTACTTACTGTTAATCATCGTTGGAAAAAAGCCTGACCTCCACACCCTTACGTTCTGCCTCTCTACATGCAGTGCATCCGGAAAGTATTCACAGCGCTTCACTTTTTCCACATTTTGTTATGTTACAGCCTTGTTCCAAAACAAGGGCTTCTGTCGGGCCACTCTACCATACAGGCCTGATTGGTGGAGTGCTGCAGAGATGGTTGTTCTTCTGGAAGGTTCTCCTCTCTCCACAGAGAAACACTGGAGCTCTGTCAGAGTGACCTTCGGGTTCTTGGTCACCTCCCTGAATAAGGCCCTTCTCCCCCGATCGCTCAGTTTGGCCGGGCGGCCAGCTCTAGGAAAAGTCCTGGTGGTTCCTGTCTCAGAGTTCTACAGACAGTTCCTTGGACTTGATAGCTTGGTTTGTGCTCTGACATGCACTGTTAACTGTGGGACCTTTATATAGGCCGGTGTGTGCCTTTCCAAATCATATCCAATCAACTGAATTTACCACAGGTCGAGTCAAATCAAGTTGTAAAAACATCTCAAGTATGATCAGTGCAAACAGGATGCACCTGAGCTCAATTTTGAGTGTCATGGCAAAGGCTGCGAATGCTTATGTTTTTATTTTTAATAAATTTGCAAAGATTTCAAACAAACTTCTTTCACATTGTCATTATAGGGTTTGTTTGTAGAATTTTGAGGAAAAAAAGGAATTTAATCCATTTTGGAATAAGGCTGTAACATAACAAAATGTGGAAAAAGTGAAACGCTGTGAATACTTTCTGGATGCACTGTATACGACACCCTGCTGCATTGATTGCACTGAACGATGGCTCTGGACGTAAATCGTGAGATGTGGAATTGTCCAATATGAACTTCATTTCTAGAGATACTGGGCTGGAATAAACACACATCAGCTCCTATTTAGTATGTTGGGCTGCCTCCTCTATATTTGTCTCTGTGTGATGTCTTAGGTCTGCTAAAATATAAGTACAAAAGTGATGGGATGGGAAACACTGTTAGTATTTAGCTGTACCCAGGTCAGACGAGCACAGTTGGACCTACTTGTTAAGACCTGGCTGACATGTCATTGAGGCCTCAGATATATCAGATATAAACTATCATTCACATTACAGGCAGCTTGGAAAGCATTTTATGGTATCGTGAATAGTGCACCAAATGCATAAACATGAAATATTGAGGCCAGTGTTTTTTCAAACGCGATTATGGTAATCACCATTGTTACCCTTAATTGCAGCATAAAGGCCAAAGTATACAGAATTAGCAGCATGTTATTGCAGCAGTGATTATGGAAATTAACAGAATTACAATCAAGCTCAGATTGTTTGCTGAACGCTTTGATCTGCACTGTAGAATATGTAGCTGTAACATTCATATGTAAACACATCAAACCGACTAGTCTTTTGTGTTTCTGTGTGCAAAAAATGTTGAGTTTTGGTGAGATGCTTTTGTGTTTTGGTGGTTGAACCTTCAATCTTCATATACATTGTGCATTTGTCAGTATGTTTAAATGTGCAGTAAGAGAGAATGATGCAGTGATATTTGGAATGCAAACATGATTTCCATAAAACTAATGTGTGCCTGTGTTAAGGGTGTGTACACAGTAGGATTGCATAAAAGTGTGCATGCATATGTGTTTTTGTATGCTTGCATGTGTGTATGAATTAGTGATGCAGCTAAAAGCGATATTAATGGCTACAGTGAGCCCCAAAAAAACCAAAGGCCACATGGGGAGAAATAAAAGCCTTCAGAAAACAATCATTATGAATCCAGCAATGAAAACACCAGTGTATGCCAATCCTCAGTTCAGTTCTCTGCATTATTCATTCACTGACAGCAAAACAAATATTAACATAACAAATATTAACATCAGTTCCCACGAGACATTCATACCACTCCAGAACTAAAAAGGGCAATTTAACAGCACATTTGAAACTCAACTTAAAGGAATATTTATGTCAGTACAGAAGAGGTGCAGAGTGTTTCAGGGGAAACCAGCAGAGATGTTGAATTCACCTTGTACTTAATTCAGTTTAAGCATATTACCCAGGATTTTCCAGTAATTTCTAGATTTATGTGATATCTCAAATCTAAAAAATGGTTCAAGATTCAAGTCAACTGACATTTTTCCTGATAATGAATATGATGCTGATTTTATAACTGAGCATATTTTAAGGAAATTTAGGTACATCTTTTGATTTTCTAAAACTGCCATCATTAGCATATTAGAAATCTCATTTCGGTGTTAATTTTTGTACTCAATTTCTTTAATTAAAAAAAGGTTGAATTACTGTATACAATACCTTTTAGTGTTATTTGTGCTCAAAGACATTGACAAGACAGTATAGAAGATCACATAAAACACATCAGTCATGATGGGTCAAAGCCTATTTTAAAATTGAATTTCACATCGTCATTTACGTGTTAAATGAACAATGAGATCAAGCCTGTACATCTTTTTTGTGGAATTTCCAAACACTGAGGCATGAACTAACTGAGGTACAGGTCAGGTCTCTTGACACTTACTATATTCTCATACAATCACTAATTAAGCAAGACACAATGCTGTTCTGTAGTACAAAAACAATCTGTGATGGTAGTTATGAAATACGTGCTGTCTTTCCTTTCATTGTATCCGTCTGGCTCCACAGGGATTATTTTCTTAGTCGGCCGGTCTTTTGTTTCCTCAGTGATCATCAGGAGAGGCAAGAACAAAAAGAGGAGATGACCCTTTTATTCTAAAATTACAGATTAAGATTTCTACCACACTCAGGGAAATTTCTGCAACTTTGTGTCTCCTGTTTCTACCTTTTGTCTGTCATATCCATGAGTCTTACAGTATTGATCCATAGCTGCATTAACTTGTACCTGATTGCAATGAAACTGAAATATCTATCATTTATTAAGCGTGAGCTGCATGGCTCGGTGTCGCTGTCGGTCAGTTGGTCCACCACATTGGTCCAGACTGAAATATCTCAACCCTATGTTAACTATTTGATGGATTACCATGAAGTTCGCATTTGTGGTTTTGAGTGAAATGTCTAATTATTAGATGGATTGCCATGAAATTTGGTACAGACTTTCACCTTTCAACTCTCTTTTCAACTCTTAAGAGTGTCTGTAATAAGGCCCCATTAACTAAACCACCTCCAAGTATCATGAGAGACACGTTTAAATTCAGTATAAATCAAAAATACAGGTCTTCTCAAGCCTGTGTATAAAATGGAATGGAAATAAAGGTTGCACGAGGACAACCATGTAGCACAGGCAAAACTAACAGGTGGCATAGAGATGTGTAAATTTTTACTTGTAAAACATTTATGGCCAGCATACTCAAACAATACAAGGTGTTTCCTATCAAATTGAAAAGATGTAAATTATACAAGAGGAAGTAACGTGAAGTGACTGCAGTGTTAGCAGAGACATATTTTAATCCCATGGGTGAATATAATCCAACTAAACCACCTCTGGATATGAGATGCATTTTACAGTGGTGCCAGGTGCAGAGGAAACCTGTTGAGTCTGTCAATCTGTCTCCTCTTCTGCCTTCCCAATCGTCTTACTGTGTCTCTTCTCTCACTCTGCCTACCTTCGTCTATCACCCAGTCTTTCTCACTCTCTCGTTTCCCCATCTGCCTTGTTACCTCGGCTACAGGGATCAAATCCTCAGGTTTAATTGTCTCCTGCCCTTTGGACGTATCCATGCTCCCAAACTGGCAGGACGTTACTGGGATTTTAGATCCTTTTTAAATCCTTTACCCTTTTAAAACATTAATTCATAGGGGCAATGTTTAAGCCATTCCGTGATATCCCTTGGACATCCGCAATATAGCTCAGCTTAATACATTATTTAATCCCTCCATTATGATAAGGATAACACAGAGAAGACGGACACAGAGTGGCAGAAGAGCGAAAGGAAAGGGGGAGAAGATGGAAGTGGAAGAAAGAAAGGGAGGGCTCAACCTGACATGTTACTGGCTGGTCTGACCCTCTTTGATAGCACCGGTGTAATGGTTGACCCCATAAGAAGAAAGTGGGTGGGGGGATAGAGTGAGAGTGGGAGGACTAGTGTTTGACATGAGTTTGACCCCTTTCAGGGAGTAATTGGCTACAGCCTTTTCTTACACAGAGAGATTAAGGTGGGAGAAATGTGATGGCAATAGGAAGAAACAAAACAACAATAGAGCAAAAAAGAGAAGCAAAGATGGTAAGAGAGACATCTGAGTGTGACAGACAGGGAGGGAGAGATAAAAAAGGTGGGTATCTGCAGATCATTATGCTATCAGCCTTAACTTTCTTCTCTTTTTACTGATTTTATCATAATGGCCAGTTCAGACAGTCAGGCTGCAGGAGATCCTGAAAATGAGCCAATTTTGGCTCTATTCAGGCAGTAAGAAAGGGTTCTGAATAAAAAAAGGATAGTGCACTGACTGAAAGAGGAGGGGATAGTGAACAAATAAATAAAAGAAAAATGAAAAAAAGAAGAGAAAGGTCTACACTGAATATAAAAGTAAATAACACTGAAAAAGTTTCAATTAATAAGGGAGCCCATACTAAACCCTCAAAAACCGGAAATACGTTACACAAGCTGGCACTTGACTATTCACAACTAATGCAAGTGGGGGTATGGGGATGGGCCCAATGTCTCACTGGTACCTGAGACAACAATGCAGGCCCTTGGATATTTTTAACATAGTGCTGTTCGGTCTGAACAGCCACTTTGCATGGGGCAGTCCAGCCAAGCAGTCCTTTTTAACATAAAATATCACCTAACAATAACAAAGTAACAACGAGGGAACACACACAAAAAAAAACCACATTCTAAATTTGCTTTCACAGCTGCAGTTCAGTTCCCTTGGTCTGGACAAAATAAACAAAAAGTGAATCGACCTTTTCCTTTTTCATTTGGGTTCACGCTGACTTACTGCAAACCAGGAATTTGTAAACACAACATACATGACAGGTAAATCATGGCATCCTGCATTGTCAGTGCATGAGGAAAAATCTAAACAAATTTTATTCCAGTGATTGACAGCTAGTCATACTGCACTTCACTGCATTTGAAAGCATTAATTATCTTCTCTAATGGTAACAAAGAGCTCACAACAAAATTGTTGTTTATGAACATCATTAGTCAAGCCTTCAACTTGACCTTGTTTGTTATTAACAAATGATGGACAGATAAACAGAGGTTTAAAACGAGGCATCTTGTACCAGAAAAAAACACCTGTTTAAACCCATTTTCTCTGCCTTAGTATTAGGGGAAAAGCCCTCACATTTATGTGCTGATGTTCTCACCTGTTACCATGGTAACCCAATTGCAGATCATGGATAACTATACAGGGCATAACTAGCTTCATACATGTCACTTTGGTTTGCTTTGAGTTCTCACCACAACCAAACTCCACCAGAGTTTAGTCCCAGGTCAAATCAATAAGAGAGAGAGAGTGGGAGAGAGAGAAGGGTCAACACTGATGTTTGCAAAGAAGGAAAGAGAAAATTAAGGAAAGAGGGAGAACAGAAAGAAGCAGAGGAAGCTAGAAAGCAGAGCATAAAAAAAAGCAAAGTAACAAAGAGAAACCACTGAGCGACAGACAAAGGGTGAGAATACAGGGATAATAGCTGAGAAAATGGTCCCGCAGTCCAAAGCAAACTTAATTGGATGGTTGGACACAGCTAATATGGTAGCTTACTCTATTTTGGACTCTTCTGTTCTCTCTGTTCCCTGAAGTTTGTAAAGGCACAAACAGCACAAATTCGGCTGTCAAAGGTTACCAAAGGGTACTTGTGATAACGCAATGCAAATTTACTTCAACTCCGAGGGCAAGTCCACTGATGGTGTAGGAGAATCAACTACTTTAATCACATGATTACACTTTAATACTCTTGTTGGGGTACCACCTGGTAAACTGGGAAACAAGACTGAATTAATTAAAACTCAATCTTAAATTGATCAGTCTCTTAAGAAGGATTGAATTCTTTTCGAAAGATTGGCCTTGTCTTCTGCTTCAAAGAAAACACACAGACGACTTCTTACTGATTAAATGAGGACATTTATTTATAGCTAAATGCCTAATAACAAACAGATGAGTACAGATATGGAATGATGAGGTAAACCTTAAGTTATTGGCGAGGTATGTGATTTGATTATAAAAACGACTGCAAGACGCTAATGAAACGCTAGGACAATTAACTTCTCTAAATGGGAATTAATATATTTTCAACATCAACTCTTTATCACAGCAAAACCATGGTTTAACCTACTGTTTTGAAGCGCTGGCTTTCCAGAGTGGTGTGCAGGGCTGAATCCTCTGTGCAGAGGAAGGTGCCGGCGGCATGTCTGCCTGTGGCTCAGACTCCGTGATTTAGGTCACTCGCAGGTGACTCCATTAAGGCAGTTGGTCACTGAGCTGATGAGGTCTCCTGGCCAGTCTGGCGGTCTCGTTTCAGGGCCGATGGCAAAGGTCCGGTCCAAGTCGCTGTTAAATTGTGAACAGACCTTAAGCGAGGAAAAGAAAACAAATAAATACGTATTAAGAAACTAAGGTAAAATAAAACAACCATTGAGCTCAAACGTGAGGGCCAGCCTAGAGCTGCTATGTCAGTGAAAGTGGTTTTGTCCGTCAGTAGGTGGCAATGCTGTCAACTGGTAAACAAGAGGTTAACTCCCTGAATTAATAACTTGCTCATTTCATGTCCTACAAAAATAAAAGTTGGGTTACACATCAAGGAAACGTGCTGATTAATGTTAGCTGGATTACTGATTGGTTATATAGCTAATTCACATTAATTCAGATTTGGGTTACAAAGTAAGAATATCACAGTTCTTTCACTTAGGAATGCACTTTTATGTGTGTGTGTGTGTGTGTGTGTGTGTGTGTGTGTGTGTGAGACAGATAAGGGAGAAGATGTTTTTTAGTTTTTCCTCTATTAGTTAAACTAATGCAGAGAGTCAATTTATTATCTTTAAATTTTGCTGTTGCTCCTTGACAAGACATGTCTTCCTCCTGGGGTGGAAAGTTCTGGTCTTGTCTGGCAAGCATCCACATTGACACCTTTACTGTTTGAGAGGGGAAGAAGTCAGTTTGCAGATCCAGAGGTCTGAGCAGAGTTTATTCAAACCTCTCCCCATGGAATTCCACCAGGTCGTAACAATGTTGCTGTGTGTTGGTGAACCATGCTGCCCGGTGCATGAGCGCACACTGTAATACTCTTAATGAGGGCAACAAGACAATTGCAGAGGTAGAGAAACGAGACGAGAAAGATGTACATAAAGGGAGAGGTAATACAGAAAACTGGAGGGCAAAGAGGGATGAGACGCAGAGAAGAAAGACAGCGAGGGAAGAGAGAGATTGGCGAGGGGTGAAAGAGACAAAGCAAGGAAAGAAGGAGGAAATGAGACAGAAAAAAGATACAGCACGGTAGAGAATAAGCATGGTGGCAAGAAGATTGAGGGAGAGCGTGAGAAATGCAACGGCAGGCGAATGAACAAGCGAGTGAGGACGGAGGAGTGTTGAGAGGAGAAGACGTTGGCGGTGTACAGATTTCTCCTCCATTACATTCTGAAAAGAGAGAAACAAGGGATGCAAGGCAGAGATAAGACGACGTTGATTAAAGAGGCACTGCCAAAGAAAAGAGGCCCTGTATTTAGCATTCTCCTGGCACTGTGGAGGCTTATTTTCATGTCCTAGTTTGTCAAAATGAGAGGGAGCCAGAGGGTAACGGCAGAGGAGACACAGGCAGCAAGCACACAGAGATAGCCATGGTATGTGATTGAGACAGAGAAAGGGAACAAATGCAAAGCAGACTGAGGGAGCGATAGAGAGAACGAGAGAGCACTTCATCTAATTATCAAACCCTTGACATAATTTCTCTGCCACACGCCATACTTCAAGGGACAAAGTGTAAAATCACATTGTTACGCGCAGATGTTGACAATTACATAAGAAAAGACCCTATAATAAAAGATATGCTGCTTTTTTTGCCTCAGTGGCACTGTGTGTGGTCGGCAGCCTGGTTTTGATTAGACTTGCGGGCAGAGAGAAGGTTTTTAGCCTGGGGTTCACATTAACCACATGTTATGTTCATTCCTCAATACTCTGTTGTCCTTTTTTGTCTGTTTTGCTTGTAATTTCTGTTCTTTCTTATTTGTCCAATTTTCTAGTACCTTCTCCTTTTTTTCCTCCCCTACTGATACTGTCTCCTAAAAATTATGTTCACATACAAGTTGTTTGGATTAGTAACAATTTTAAAGGAAATGTAACACCGCTTGTATTACTTTTTCTTTTTTTAATCATAAAACATAAAAAGGAAACATTTATAAAGCATCTGCAAACTGTTTACTGCCAATGCATTTCATTGCTCCTGGAAGTTAAATCCTAATTAACATATTCATGGTAATGTTTAGGCAACTCAAAGCACTTTAGCAAAGGTTAGGGGGAAATTGCTCAATGCAGACTTTTTTATTATCTAACCCTATCAATTCCATGCAAAACATTTGTTGCACTATTCCCATTTAAAAGCCTCTAATAGTCTCCTATTAGCTTCAAATATAGATGTATTGCACATTGTAATTTTCAGGATATTCCCAGGGCTATTTGAAAACAAAGAAATATTTGAATAGTTGCACTCAGTATTTTGGATGGATTTTATATTGTTATATATCATTTATGTTCGCCTAGAAAAATCCATTAGAAAATGAACTTATTAGGATTCTGAAGGTGTCAGATACAATAGAACAGTAATGTAGTAAATCTGTTGATCTAGTAAAACTATAAGCTTACAACAGTATCATAAACATTGATTGGCAAAAACTGCAACAGTAGACCTTAACTCAAAGTAAGCCTTTACTCAAGTCAAACCATGCACTAATTTCTGACTTCATAGGGGTCAAAGGTCAACACCGTGAAAATGAATGAGTCATAACAACATCATAAACAACAGGTAACATAGGCTACTAGTTATAATAGTACCAGTGAACTCTTTACAGCCCTTTTCCTTATTTCACAACCGAGCAGGATAGCTCATTTTTGCTTGTAGAGAACAGGACTGACATCAAGATTCACCAACCACTTCATGTGTAAGCCTCACTTAAACAATAGTCAGATAGGCTTAACCAAAACTAGAATGTTTCCCTAACCATAATCAAGTGTTTTAGCAGCCTAAAACTAACATCAGGGGGATGCAGGACACAAACCCTGCTCTTTGGTGTCAAGGCCCTGACCTCTTTCCTATGGATTGCCAGTAAATCCAGGCAGCAATTACATTTCCTCCCAAATGTATTCAACAAAGCAAATTAGTAGTATATAAACATAGTGTAGGAGATCACTTTTTCTTCTATTCCCACCTCTGTCCTCACCTCTCTTTTTTTGCTTTCCTCTCCCCTCTCTTTCAAACCTCTCTCGCTTCCTCTCATATCATCTCTTCTCCCATCTCCACTTCACTCCCCACCTCTCTTCTCCTCTTCTATCATTTTCCATTGCAGTAGCTCTTCTCTCCTCCCCTGGTGCTCTGTCCTCTCCCCTGCTCTCCTCCCCTCTGTGTGCCGCCTGTAGGTGGCATAGAGGCATGTCAATTGGCACAGAGTGCAGGAGAGTGATCTGAAAACCCATTTCTGCTCTACAGCCGTCATGAAAGACTCCGCTGTCATATCCCCTCGATTCCACCACACTCCTCTCGCCTTTCGCTCTTTTCGCTTTCCATCACCCCCGCTCATCCTGTCCTCTCCTCACTCCAATTATCTATTTTCACTCCCTCCACTTCTCTACTCTCTTTATCTCTTGTCACCCTCCTTTTTTCCTCTCGACTCTCTCCTCTCACACATATACCTTCTCATTCTTTTCCCCCTTTATCTCCACTTTCTCATCTGACGTTCACTCCTTTGTCTCTCCTTCCCTTGTTACCCCTTCATCATTTTGCTCCTAACTTCCACTCTCCTCTCCTCTCTTGCCCTCTCCTCTTCGTGGCAGTTGTCAGATTATTTGCCTCCCAGGCAGTGTGTATTAATAACACTGTGCCATTTGTACTCATGGACAGGAGGAGAGGAAGTGGGGACAGGGAGGCTGAGGGGAGATTAGGAAAAAAAGAGCAAAAAAGACAGGAGAGATGAGTGGGGACACAAAATGCCACAGACAGTGTCCAGGTTGACAGGTTGTCCTGTGCATTCCCTCACATATAAATATTCATTCATATGAACCAAATTGTTGATACTTAAAAGTAAAGAATAAGGCTGGGGGTTTTCTATAGTTTTTTGTCAACAAATATCATGGAAAATCCAAAACCAACAGTGTGATAGTCCATCTCTCAATAATTTCTGACTTCCCTAAACTATAGTTTGTATCAGAAGTTACTCAGTATAGTAAATAGTGCATCTGTTGGGGACTATTTGGATTAATACCTGCGGATTAATACACATTTGGTGCGCTATGGTGAGTTCCATCACAATGAAGGAACACGTGACCCAGTGCAACAGTGTGGCTCATTGATGTGTTTTTAATAGAGTTTGGACAACAGTGGAACTCTATGGCAAAGAGGAATAGGTGACTGTAAATTTGCAGATAAAATCCGGTTGCAGAGTCTCAAACAATAAAAAAAATAAATAAATAAAGGCCAGTCACTAATAAAAGCCTGGTAAGAAAAGAAAAACTTTGAGGGGGTGGAATTACTTGTAGCCTACTACAACAGCTCACATGGTAAATTTAACATTTCCACAGCACTAATCCATCAGTACAAAAACAGATTAACAGAAATAATGTTTTCATAAGTTATTTCAGTAATTTCTTCTTTCCCACACTCCTGATGTTAAGCTACCATCAACAAAACTCAACACTTCCTGATGATAAAAGGAAGGCTGAAAGGCTTTTAATGTGAAAATTCTGGAGGAAGTGCTGAGTTTCATTCATAATAAAAAAAAGGACATTCAAACCAATCACTGGTTCTAGATAGGGCCCCCCCCCACACACACACACACACACACACACACCTTGTTCTCTTCCCTCCTTTCCTTCAATGGCAGCACTATACCTTCATGTTTCCTGTCCGCGTGCCTGCCCATTCATTCGTTCACTCTCCTGACACCTAATGGGGTGCTGTTGCTATGGTAACGCAGGACGAACATGCTTGCATTCCAGTAGGAGAAAGACGAAAGCTTGTCAAGTGTCTCTCTCACTCTTTTTCACACTCTGTTTCACTTGTACACACTCTCTAGCGTCAAATTCAGACACACTTTTTACATGAATGTGTTGCAAAAGTACATGACACAATGTATAAAGAAAAGGGACAATGAAAAATGAGAACATATATTAACCCAACATTGATTAATCTGATGATAAATAATTTATGACAGTATTAAGTGGAATGGAAAGCATGCATATATGCATATATACATAAAATGTACATATAGATTATACTCATACATACTATGAATACACACACACTGTACATCAGGTTTATTATCATTAGACAGCTGTTTCTGTTTCATATTCCTGTATTTTCACCCAGCAGAATACTGACTCTCTTTTCAGATGAATTCCCAGAATTAGGGAATGTATTTCTATCATCTGTTTGTGTTGTGAGGGGGAAATATAACCAATACTGCAAATTACATTGTTATCATGCTCTCTGTTTTCCTTTAGACTGCGTTTGCTGAGTCCATACATGCTTAAAGTTTTCCTTTTCTTAACTCATCAATGAATTTAGCTAACTCTATGTACAGTACATATTTCTATTGAGAATTAGGTGATTAGTAGTAGGTTTTACTCTCATTTCGCCCACTGTTTACTAGTGAAGTTCATTTCCTTGAGTTTTGTGGCTGTGGATGGTAAAGGTGGATTTAGCTGGTGTTTGTCAGCCAGCTATTAGAGCAGCTCATTCTCAGGCTTCTTTATGAGAGTCTGGATCATTTTGAGTAAAAATGGTTCCAGTGGCTCCTTTTTTCCTTTTCCGAAAAGACAAGCAGGGCATTTTGTTCCAAAACTAACCAGCCACTTCAAATTTGTTGATAAATCTTTGATTCTGTAACTCAACCTCTCCTATTTAATAGCAGTATCAGCAAATATGAGACAGACTCTGTGGACTCGAGTTGAAGAATTTTAGGTGTTTTTTGGTCCCATGTTTACACAGTTTGCACATTTAGCAAATTCCACAGCCATGCATTAGGATAGCTTGAGTTATGGAATCAAAACGTTATCCAAAGCAAAGTGGTGGGTTAAATTTATAAAGCTTTTCTAATGCAGGTTTCTTATGGCGGTGATGAGCTTATATAGCTTCTATTGTCAAGCCAATGGTGTGTGAGCATTTCGCTTCAATAGTGAAATGACAGTCCTGCATCTTTTCTGAAACCCCATTACTTGAATCTTGTCTCTCTCCACCTGTCTGATAACGTATTTCATTCTTTCTCTTATGCTCACTTTGTCTTCCATCTTTTTCAGTACCACGGAGAGGGCCAGAAGTCAACCATGGTGCAGAGAAAGGAAATTATATCCCCTTTCTTTCTGAAAGCAAGCACAACACAAACACGTGGACTGTTGTTGACATTCAGCATGAGATCAATTAAGACACAAGGCTTGTCATTTTGTTGACTTTTTCATTGTGGCTCTATAGATTACAGCACTTTTTGAAGGTGATCTGGAAAAAGCCGTTTCCATTTATTTTCATCTGTCAAACTGTCATCTGACAGCAAGGTGAATAGTTTTCTTTGGTAACCAGTCTTCAGTCATTAGCTGGTATATCAAACATGTCATGGAGGATACAAGAATGTCAAATAATGCCACAGTTGAGATTTTCAGCCCCACTTATCTGAAAATTACAGGAGCTTGTGGCTGGAAAAAATCTGATGTAGAAGCATTTTTTATGTAAATGATCTTCTTGTTGGCGCTACAGATGGCAGCCATGGTGAACTGATGTACTTGTTTGTACTTTAGAGGAAAAATAATTAATATGATGAATTAATTCTGTGAAAGCCAATTTAAGACTTCATTTTTAAATAGAATCTCAGGAACAGCTGAAAGATTTTATTGCTGCCTTTGCTGTGAAACAAGGAGCATTTTTTGTGATAGACTTAGTGTATGAAAGAATAGATATTTTCTGTCACCTTTCTGTCTGACACTTCTGCCACATGCTGATGGAATGCTGGTTTTCCCTGAGGGAAGACAAAATGGACCAGCTTCAACCCTCCACTACAACATTTTTGACTAAGGGACAGTAGACAATCCATCAATGCAGGCTGAGCAAACTAATCAAAAAGCAGATCGACAAAATAAAAAAAACTGTTAATCCCCTTTTATATAATTAATTTGGCATTGTTACAGGTAAACATACAGTAACAAAATCAATTTAATGCAACATTGTTAATCACTTTAGTAAAATAACCTAAAGGCAACCTGAAATGTTAAAATCTTTTACTTCATTAAAAGCATCAGTGCAACACTGTAAAAGAGTCATGCATCCAAATCCTTACTTAAGTAGAAGTATTATCAGCAAAATGTACTTAAGGTATAAAAATAATTCATTATGCATTAAAATGGTCCCTGTGAGCATTGTGATATATTATTGTATATTACATTATTAGATTGCTGATACTGATATACAGTCCGGTAGTTCAGTCCAGTGGTTCCCAACAGCTGTCGGATGAATGTAGTTGAGTAAAAGGTACAATATTTCCCTCTGAAATGTTGTGGAGTAGAAGTAGAAAGTAGCATAAACTAGAAATTCTCAAGAAAAGTACAAGTACGTCAAAATATTGTACTGAAGTACAGTACTTGAGTAAATGTACTTAGTTACTTTCCACCACTGAATATAAGAAACCAGCAATGTGACTGACTGAGAAGATGCGTAATCACCGGATCATCCAATTTATACTCGACTTCGTCCAACCTTTTTTGCACACAGCACAATGCACCTATGTCAACAAAAGGGGACGGGAGGTGTGTTTGGTCTTTATGATCCCTAAATGTTACTGGTGGTTGCTGCATTGCAGAGAAATAAAGATGGGGTGATGGGGAGGAAAAAGGGAGAGAAGGAAAGAAGAGCAGAAGGGTGAATAACGCAGATGTTGAAAAGTGTGTGTGTGTGTGTGTTCTTGATGGGAAACTTCTATAATGGCTACTGCTATGGTCTCACAGCGTTAAATGCAAGGATGCCTGGAGGTTATTATCATGCATTGCTATGACAATGTAGGGTCCAAACACAACCCAGCAAATCACTGTAGAAACAAATTCCATTATCACTGCTCGTATGCATTCCTAGTTCAATTTAAGATAACAGAGGTTTGCGGTGATTGATTTTTGAATGAATGACTTCCTGGAGACAGATGTGTATTTGTGATTCTGGGTTTTCTCACCACTAAATGTATTTGCAGAATACTTTTTTTCTGGTGTCAACGGGGCAGGACCAGAAAGAGGTGGGTGCAAATGGAAGAAATGCCTCTTCCCTTTCCTTCTATGTTTGCTTATTTTCTTTTTATGTCTTTTTATAGATTGCTAAGTCATTAGCATGACTCATTCACACCATCCCACAAACACACATGCAGTACCACTTTGTGAAGATCTTCTATTGACTAAAATGTCCTTATCTCACTGATCCAGCAACCTCCTTCACCTACAAATGCACACACAGACATCCACTACTCTAAATCAAGTGTTTTCAGTCACTTTCTTCCATGAAGTCAGCTTTCTCTTTGTCATGGTCAAACAGTGCATGACACATACAAGACAATAGTACACACACTGTAAGCTCAACTCGCTCTATCTCTGCACCAGACAAACACACACTCACACATACATACCGTCACACACGGCAGTAGCAGATCAGAGGGCAGTTTGTAACTCCATTAGCTGAAAGGTCAGTTTCTCTCCATTAGCTCCGCACCATCTGTCAGGACACAAACTCTTGCGTTAACTTTAACTTTATAAACAATCCATTAAATCATGAGCGTTACTACAAACAGGTGGGCGCAGAATAGTAATGAAGTGGTTAAGGGTGGGGGTTTTAAGCTTTTTTGCGTGCGCATGTTTATCTGTCAAGCAAGTCAAAGTCTGCCATACATCACAGAGGACTATTGAATCTGCAAACATTCACAGACATTCAGTGACGTAAGAAAATGAACCCACCCAGTTATTCCTCCTTTCCTCTCCGTCTCCAGCTAGGTGACATTTAATGGATGCACCTCAACAGAATGCCAACAGAGCCCTGCAGTCACTGGGAGGGACAGAGGAGAGAGAGACAGTGGTGGGGTGGATTAGATTTTTTTTTT
Organism: Siniperca chuatsi; assembly: GCF_020085105.1. Taxonomy (NCBI): domain Eukaryota; kingdom Metazoa; phylum Chordata; class Actinopteri; order Centrarchiformes; family Sinipercidae; genus Siniperca; species Siniperca chuatsi. The sequence continues at coordinate 12,084,134 of NC_058064.1, forward strand.
TTTTGAAAGTTTAAACAGTACAAATAGACAAGAAGAACCACAGGATGAGCCACTGAACTTAACCTTTGAGGGAGAGAAATAACAGATATCAAAGTCAGAGGCTTATTTCTTATTTAAGAGAGACTAAGATGGATATTTTGAGCAGAAAAGTGAAAGGTTGGAAGAGACTGAGGGAGAGAAGGGAGGAATGAAACTAGATTAAATGGGGAGGTAAAATGGGGGGACATGTATAGCAGGTAAAAGGGGAGAAGGACAGAGACAGGGATTGAGAAAATAAAATAAACACAATATATACAGTACAGGTGGGAGTAAGGGTACTTTCACATCAAACCTGTTTGATACCATTCAAAAGAACTCTGATGTTTGCCCATTTGGATCGGTTTGTTTACCCTTCCTCTTTGTCCTGTCTCTACCTGTCCACATTATTTATGACATATGAGATCAACTTGCAGTCTCAACTAATAATGCTCATAATCAGTTTCTGACCACCAGAGCGCTCATGATGCAGGACCTGTCATTCCATTTGACATTGTGTTTACTCCTCTGGTTTGTTTGTAATAAGTCAGTGTGAACACAAAACTGACTAGAACTAAAATGCAACTACGTATCTTTTTTCCCCTTGGACCAAATAAAGACATCCAGTATGTTTTCGAGAAAAAAATGAAAGGTAGAAGAGATTGAAAAAAGGGAGGGAAGAGGGAATGAAACAAGACTGATAGGGGCAGTAAAAAATGGGGGGAAAATATGAAAAAGGCAAAAAGGTGGCAAAAGGAAGGAGAGATTGAGATAGAAAAAAATAGATAGAGGTGGTAGTAAAAGAAAGAAGAGGATGGAGGACAAGTGGAGGACTAATAAAGGAGAAGGAAGAGAGAGGAAGAAGGTAAGATTTCTTGTATATAGAATATGCCCCATAAAGTGCCGTCCCCCCGCCATGTAACAACTTACTATGCTCAAATGAGCAAAATGACTAAAAAACATCATACAGACACATATATAACAGACACTGTTTCATTTGGTTTCAGAGTTCTGGGAAGGCATGTGTGAGTAGCGTCAGGTTGAAGACTGAGCTGACTGAACCTCCACTATAGCTTTATGTGCAGTTCTTAATTATTTATTCACTGGGTCCTGTCTGTGTCAGTGTCGCAAATCCAAATGGCTGGAACTAGAAAAATTAGAAACTCCATTCACTTTTCCTGGTTGACAGTGATTGCTGGCAAGATAGTTGGACTGAAAATCAACTGGGCTTTAGGCCTTGAGGATAAGAATCTAACACTACCGCTCGTAAACACACATATACAGGATATATATTCCGGGCACACATTACAATACAATTACAACAATAGTTATCCACTTAGAATTGTTAGTTCTTTACATATTCAAAGTACTTTCAGATGTACCAACATTTTCAAAAGAAAGTTTGATTGTGATTTTTTTTAGTTTGATTCAAATGAATTGTACAGAATGTTTTCACATTAAGCTGAAATTCTCTATCTCGAGCAACTTGAAATGAATGAAACTTTAGAATATTCAATGGTTAACACACCATAATTGAAAGTAAGCAAAGTTCAGGACCATGGTCCCTTTTCAATATCCCTTTGGCCCTACAGTAGTCCTGAAGGAAAAGTGTTGGAGAAAGAAATAATCAAGTGGAACGACAGAGGCAATTTTGGAAACAAAATTAGAAAGGACTACAGGAGAGATGATGAGTCAGTAGAGAGTTGAGGTTTTTCTTGATTTGGCATTCTAGGTTGTCTGTTTGACAGTTTATTTTTCCAAGACATGCGCAATGGTCAGCTGTCCTGTCTAACACCTACACATACATACTTGCCAAACAACTTCCATTCTTACACAGACACACAGTCTCACAACCATATTATCACTCCCACACCCAAGGCAACCACCCACCCGCAAGCAAGTAAAGAGTGTACCTACACCTTACTCACTTGGTTACACATAATAAACAATGTTAGATAGATAGCCCCATGCCTTCCACATCTCAGTGAAACATCATAAAAATAACAAAATACCTTATATATACCATACATAATACATCATTTCTTCACAGCAAGCACAAAATGGAGTTAGTGAGCACGCTGCGAGAGGTGGCTGTTTAGTGTTTTGATGATGAAGCTCTGAAGTTCATGCTGGTAAAATACTTTTTATGGTGACTAGCGTTGGGGCACTCAAGGTGGTTTGTGTCATGCTTTTATCTCGATGCATACACAAACACATACATATTGATATATTTGGGATATCTGGGGGAGTTTTATGTCTGAATTTGTCATTTCTCTTGCCACCTCGTGCTTATCACCATGTTCTTCCACCAACTCTCATCCTCTCTCTTTTTTAATCTTCTTTCTGTCTTTCTATCAACTTTTCTCTTTTATATTAGGAGAACTCAAGGTGGTATACTTTGCGTCACGATGTACGGCGCACCTACATTAGATGCCTCCAGTGTAGGAACTGATTTGAATATGTGTCATACATTATTAGGCTATTATTATGTATTATACATTAATTATATGTGCCAAGGTAATTGTGTCTACATTCTTTCATTCGCTTTGTGATATAGAGCGACCATGGGAAAGTTTGCCTTGTCTCACTACTGAATAAAAGATTACTGCTGTGCAATCATTAATAGCAGTGTTACAGAAAAAGGGAAAATTACAGAGCCTTTCTTTAAGTTAGGTGATGTCAACAATCTCCACTGACATCAGAAACTTGTAGGAGAAAACACAAGAAGCTAACCAGTCCCCGTTGTTATGGTCTCCACATGGTATTGATCAATAGCCGTTGTGGCCTCAATGTGTAGATACATTTTTGATGGGGTGCATATCAGCTAACATGCATCAGCTCTGTTGCTTGCTTCTTTATGCCATGACCCCTTATACTGAGTGATAAAGAGAGGAGTGGTTGCAGCAGGAGAAAGAGGGAAAGAGTCTCACAGGGAGAAAGAAACTACTATAGTAAGAAAAAGAGAGGGATGGAGAGAGAGAGAGAAAGACTAGTGAAAGAGGAGCAGGGGGCTTGGAAACACCAGAGGGAAAGGTGGAAGTCTCTTTAAAGTGCAAATTGATTAGAAGGGCTAGCAGCTGTGAGTGTGTGTGTGTGTGTTGCTGCACAAGAGGTCTACACATGCATGAACGTGTGTGTTCTGTATTCAAGTGTGTTTCTGTGTAGTGTCTGTGTGTTTTATAGTCAATGTGTATGTGAACTGTATGTGGAATCTGACTTCAGTGTGTCCCTGCAACAGTGTGTATGAGTAAATGTATGTATGTGGAGAGAGGTTGTATAGGTGAATGTGTGTGTGTCTGCATCAGTTACTATAGGATTGTGTCTGCGTGTATGTGTGTGTCCTCCTATCTTCTAGGCTATATGTCTTTGAGTGAGCGTGCATTCAGTGTGTGTGTGCGTGTGTGTGAGAGCGTGCATTGCTGACTGGAAGACAGGGTCTGCATAATGGGGAGACAGAGGGCTCTGGTCTATTGGTCTATTGGTGTTCTGGCTCTCTGCCTGGCAGACAGAGGGGGTGTCTCTGATTGTGTGGCACAGAATGAGAAGGAGGAGGAGGAGGAGGAGGAGGAGGAGGAGAGCGGCAAAACCAGAGATGTGGAGAAGAAGAGAGGCAGACAGACACATTGTAAATTGAGAACAAAGGGAAGAGAGAAAGGTGAGGGCAGGAACAGAAAGAACCAAAAATCTCAGCAAGAAACCCTGATGGAGAATCTGCTTGAAAAAACGGAGAGCAGTAGCTGCTTACTCCTCAAGCATGGGAGTTGCCATATAAAAGGCTTATGAAAAAGATAAATAGAACTCGGAGTGAGGGAGGAAGTAGGGATGTTTTTTAGGCATCTTTTCTCACACAAACATACACACATAGATAGAGAGTTTCCCTCTCTGTACTTATTTTGCGCTGTACACTGTTTTATATTAAATAGAAATGATATGTCTTACAATATACTATGACTGTCTCTGCCTCACTGGCTGTTGGCTCATACTCACTTACCGCTGCACATACTGTATATATCTGACCTATAGCGTACTCCTATTTATACTACTGTCTAAACTATACATATCTGACCTGACCTATAGTGTATACACTGTATTCATATCATACCAGCTGTTTATTCTGTATATAATGTCTATTATTAGAATTACCTTTATACTTACACCTACACTGCCTACTGTAACTGCTGCACATGCCCATACTGTATATATCTTAGCGTATTCATATATACCCCTCTCTGTTATTTATATATTACCTCTATACATATGTACAGTACTCTGCACTTTACTGCTTTTTGCACTTCTGGTTAGACTAAACTGCATTTTATTGCCTCAGTACTTGTTCTCTCAGTGCAACGACAATGAAATTGATTCTAATCTAAAAAAAAAAAAGTGGTTTAAATTCCCAGAATAACTCTAAAAAATGCTCACCTTAGTTAATGCACATGTAAACCAACCCACACACAACCACACAGTCTTTTCTCATTGTCATACCTCCAACCCCAGGCACATTTGTCTACTATTTACAGTGGTATTAGTCATTATGGTCAGGCAGTGGGAAGAGCAGCTGCAGTATAATCCCAACATGAGGGGACCTACCTCCCTGAGCTGTGATGTCATTCATATCAGACCTCATATGTCCCCTGATGGCTGGATAGAAATAGCTCCACATAGGTATTAGCATGTACACACACAGGCAAATACATTTAGAGACACACTTACACATACAGCATGTCTATGTACATTCAGGCACATTAGCACATTAAGTGCATACATTATGAGCACACATCTTCATCCAAGTGAAAGGAACAGAAGCTAAAAACTGCCATAGGGGGCTAAAGGTGACAGATAATTAGCATGATTTCTTTTCTTCTTCACACAATTCTTTCTCTCCTCCATCTGTCTCTGTTCCTCTGCTCCCTCTCTTTTCTGCTCTCTCCCCTCTAACTTCCACACCTTGTTCTTACTTCCTCCTATCCTCTGATGAACTTCTAGATAGAGAAACAGGAGAGAGATCGAAAGGGAGACAGAGAATGAAGAGGAAGAAAGTGAGAAGAGAGTGTGGGTGGTGGGGGGGGACCCACTTTAAAGAATGTCTCAAGAATCAGAAGAATTTATATTCAGAGAGGATTACCTGGTATCCTTGTCACACCCCCACAGCAAATCCAACACAGATCCAACCCTGACAGCTATGGAGAAGGAAATATTACTTTTACTGTTATAATCTCTCTGTAAAATAGAACAGGTTCCCTAACTCTATTTTAACTTCCTGCACAGATGAAGAGACAGATGGCTAGAGAACGTCAGAGAGCTAGAGAACAATGGGCAGACAGCACTGAATGGTGTAATTTCTGCATTTAACACTGTCAGTCATTGCACCACTATGGCTGATTTCTCAGGCCAGAACCTTCTGAGGCCAACCTGAAATCACAACTGAAACTGATCAAAACTGACAAGTGAAAAGAAAAAAACAGTCTTGTTCCGGAACTGATGCTCTATATCTTTACATTTGACATTTAATTTAAACTGCATGTTTTTTGTTTATTTTGAATGTCTCTAGTGCCCCTGTTAAGAATCAGCACACTGATAAAATCATATTAATATACCAACGCCGACAGTATCTGTTACCATTAATCCAGTGGTGGACAGCTGCATGTTTTTCCTTTGTGCTCATTATAATTACTGTGAAATGTTTTGCTAAAAAACAGTATCTATTCCAATATTTTTGCACTTTTTAGTTGTGAATAAATATAAAAATCTAAAAGAATAATTACCCTGTAAAAAAAGTGTGTGTGTGTGTGTGTGTGTGTGTGTGTGTGTGTGTGTGTGTGTGCAAGCAGGCAAACACTAAATCTAGACACAGTAAGCAGATTTCACTGTAGCCCCCCGGCCTGAGGAGCAGTACTCTAAAAGTGCAGTCATAGTGATCTGCATCACATTTCAGACCCAGACACACTTTGACCGAGAGACACACACTCACGCACTCACAGATGCATAATGTATGCAGGATCACACACAACATTGTGCAACAGTGCTTATGCCTAGTCAGTAGGATGCCTGAAATGCCCTCAGCCACCCACCCACAACCAATCGTATAACTGTTATTACAGCTAGAGGGAACATTCTTTAACACATTTACACACACACATAAACACACACGTGTGCCTCTCATCTCTAGCTAGAAAAGCCTGAGGTAAGCAGCTTTTAAAGAGAAACTCCATATTAACTCTGTTATGAAGGTAAAGCATTGACATCAAATCTATACTGTAGGTTGAAAGTTAAAGTATGCTGCATATTTAATGCACTTATACCGTTGATACTCTCCACAAATACACAAACCTCACAGTGAACAGTTTTCAAGTCCAACGAAAAATGTAAGTTATTCTAAGTCACTTGGAAATTATTTTTAAATTCATTTCTGGAAAGGATACGTGGCTGTTGAATTTTTTTTAAATGGAATTTGTTAATCCTGTGAGCACTATAAACAAAATGTCTTTCGTCTCCATTTGATTAGGGTGGAAGTGGAAATCTTAAAGACAGATATCTTAAAACCTAAGGAAATAAAGCCAAAATTATTTGCATGGAAAGATACCACAAGAGGGATGTCAGAAAATACATTTTACTTGCTCAGCCACTGAAAATATTTGTTTCCACCAACAAACTAAATACACAGCAGCTTGTTTGATTTATGGAAGAGCCCTTCCAAACTGTCCTGTGAGATAGGATTATGCCTGGGAAAAGCGCGCAAGCGTTAATGAGCAAGATGTTTCCTTAAACGAATGCATGTGGCACAGGTGATTCAGTGTGGTTGTATCATAATGTCGAGGGCCTCAGCCTCGGATCATTTTGGCTTGGCATAATTTGCAGGGTGCTTTGGAGTGATCAACCAAACAAATGTCAGAAGTGTCCAACAAGTAGGCGGCCTTCTTAGTTTTGGTGGGTGTGAGATAATTGTTATCATTGTAGACCCCCACTTTCTGTTTAAAATCTAAACAGAATGGTGACACTTTCTGTTTAGGTTCTACTACTGTCCTTGCAAATAAGATCACACCTTATCATTTTCAATTTTTTGTGAACTTTTAAATGGATGGATGGATGGATAGATAGATAGATAGATAGATAGATAGATAGATAGATAGATAGATAGATAGATAGATAGATAGATAGATAGATAGATAGATAGATAGATAGATAGATAGATAGATAGATAGATAGATAGATTTACCCCAGTACTATATTTAAGTATCATTCTGAGGTACTTGAGTACTTCCATTTTCTGGTATACTTCTACTCCACTACATTTCAGGGGGAACTTTTGTACTTTTTACTCCACTACTGCACATTTATCTGGTAGCTGGAGCTACTAGTTTTCAAATTAAGATTTCTAAAACAAAACATATGATCAGTTTATAAAATTATAAAAACAACATTAAAGTACCACTTACATGTTAATGCATCAGTTATTAATATCCAATAATATAACACAAAGGCCATCCTGCATAAGAAGTATTTTTACTTTTGATACATTGTGTTGCTAATACTTTACTTTTTGTAAAGTAACGTTTTTAATGCGGGACTTTTACTTAATAATATAGTAACACAGTATTTTTATAGTGTGGTATTGCTACTTTTACTTCAATAAATGATCTGAATACTTCTTCCACCAGTGGGTGGAGAAAATAGTGAGAAAATACTGTATGATTTTTCTTAAATAAGATGAACCAACCCCTTAAAATGGATTCTGGATACAATATTGTCATTTTAAAACTGCAATTGGAAGCTGAAATTACTTCAGATGAGCTGAAAACGTATCCAGAGCCTGAGAGCACACCAACCCACTGATAATGCATTGAAGAGCATCAAAAATGTATTGGTCTCAGTAGGAAAGACCAACCAGATCTCGATGCCACTAAAGTACAGTCTCACAGTCTCTCTTTCTCTCTGCAGAACCCTGGTAATACGTTCCCTTTGAAGAGCAATAAATGTGAGCTGTATCACAAATCACACGGATCCCATAGTCTGTGTATTATTTAGTTATTTATGCCTCATGGAGAAATGGCTCTCCAGTCCTTCTGAGCAATACTTATTAGTGTCACATATGGAAGATTTCTCCCCTCAGGTTGTCATGCCAATGTGGGAGTGCATGTATGAGTTTTTAAATATGTTTGACTGGAAGGGAAACACAACTCTGTAGAGTGTGTAGATGAATGTGTGTGTGTGAGGATTTGATCATTTGTGTGTGTCCTTGTGAAGCGTATTGGTGCGTGCATATTTCTGTACCCCAGCATCATCGCTTATTATATTATAATACGAGTCATGCCTCTGTGATTTACTTATGCAGTTATGAGAGATGAAGTGAGTGTGTCCTTGTGTCCAGAAGCATACAGTATGTGTGGGTTCATATAGAGCATGTACCTTTATGTGGCTGAAGTATGGTGTGTGTCTGCACATGTGTGCCATACGTGTTGAAAAGGCACATTATCCACAAGGCCTTTCTGCAGGTTCCAGGGAATCTGTACAAAGTGAGACAGAGAAATCAAGGGTTAGCAGGAGAAGATACCCAGACATGAAAGCCTGCAGTAATGGAGATAATAGGCTCTGGATCGACGAGTGGAGGCCAGTAAATTAATGGGCCCTCCTTGACACAAAGTCCATTTGTTAGTTTTGAAGCGTTGTGACAGTTAATTACTGAGGGTTGGCTTCAGTGGACCACTCCACTTAGGCCGCCTCAGAGAAGAAAAACATTTCCTGGTGTGTTGGGAGACAGAGAGGACAGCTTTAGATGATGTGGTTTAAGTGTGTTGGTGTGTGTGCCGTGTCGTGTGTGGGACTTTGGAGTGTATAGGTTGCATGCTTTTATGCCTGCGTGTTTAATCTATAGGTGTATCCAGGCAACAAAAATCTCCCCATTTCTAAACCACTAATTTGCTTTGCCAGATGGGTTTTGGAGGAAATTGCTGCCATGATTATGGTCTCTGGCAACATTTTTCCCAACCCAGGAAGTGCGACATCCTTATTCTGCAGGTTGGGGTGGATGATTAGGCATCCAAAGCACAGGGATTTCACAATTGAGGATATAATTTGCGTCCTGTTCCCACATGTTGTTAGATTTAGACTACTAAACCACTTGGTTAAGGTTAGAGGGAGATCTGGGTTTTGGTTAAATATTAAAAAAAGTCCCTGTCTCCTGCTTCAAGTCGGCATTTGTCAACATTTAGCCAAGACCACAACTTTCCTTAACCTTAATTTAGCTTTGATTTGCCTTAACATAACTATAAAAACACAAATCATGCTTAAATTGCAAGTTGTAGATCTTGTAGGGAGAATAAATTAAATATATTGTGAATATTTTGGAGAGACATTTAATACGAACATTTTGCATTGGGAGTTTGCTCATGCGTTCATTTCCATTTAACATTTCCTCATTATGATTACAAAAGAACATGTCGGGCAGCATTACATCTCCTTTAATACTCATTTGCTACTGCAAATTATTTGTATATAAACATCATTTGTAGGCGACAGGGTTGATCTGTGCGGATGTGGATTTACCTTGAAAAAAGATTATCTGCCTGATTGTTGTACAGTTGCAGTCCTCGTTGTACAAGCAACATCAAAATTGTCTGAATAGCCGCCAACATCTAAGATTTTTTTCAGCTATATTAAAAGGTCTGGTGTTGTGCTTATAGACAAATGTTTCCCCAGTTGGAGCCAATCAGAGCTTTGTAAGCAGGATTAAGAATGAGGACGCCATCTCTCCTTCCCAGAGCCAGAATACATTCAGAAAAAAATTACTATGTTACATGAATACCATATTGGACTGAATAATAGTGAATAGTGAAAACTACATTTAGTTGCAGTGTAACTGTCAGACTACACGGATGAAGGTAACATCATTTATCTACATCATCTCCATTATGATTGATTGGGCTCAGTAGTGCATTTATATGCGTTTATATGTGTATTTTACAATGCATGAAGCCCGGTTTCAGCCTTTAGAGTTTGTTTGAGAAACGTTAGTTGGCCACTGTCACATAAATGGTGAGAACTGCTGCTCTCTGTCACAATATTCACTAATCTTCAAAGATAATTATGCTGTCTGTTGGTTTCTTGGCTTTGATGTTGATACTTTAGAACACCACATAAACAGACCAGTCTTCAGAAGAAACTGAATCAAAATGTCCAAAGCATCCCCTCATCTTTCTGTCTTTGTGCTGGTTTTATTGTAAATTTCTTAAAACTGTCAACTAAATGCACCAAATTAATACCTATAAAACATGTCTGTGTGGTGTAGCATGCTTAAGTCCAACTAGTGTTAAAAATTAGTATTCATCCTCATGACTCCATTTCCCCTTTTTCTTAAAAATCACAGTAGTAGTAATTTGTATTCCGGTTGAAAAATAGTTTCGAAATAATACCAATTAGTTGTAGTTTTTTCATTCTGACTAAAGGCGCTGAAGGTTATCTCTGCCACAGCATACAGACCCAGTTTGTTTGTGTAAGGGGTGTGTGTGTGTGTGTGATTGGAGTAGTTACGCTGTAACTTTATGGATTTGGTTTTCTTAAAACTCTGACTGGAGTCTTTCTGGCAGTTTCACACTTGAGTCAGCATCTGGGCCAATAAAAGAAGAGAAACATGTTTTTAGTTGGGTGCAAAATAATCAGAGATTGAGAGCCAGGAGGACCATTCTGTTTCTTTAAAGGAATAGGCTACATTGTAAAACGTTTGCCCATTATTTTTTGATTAAGACCTTAGTGTGAAAATATTTCCCCTTGTTGTTAACTTATTCTAAAAACACCTTTTAAGTTTTCCTTCAATAGATCAAATTCTAACCCTAACTAAAGCAAAATAGTCTCCATTCTTTCATCAAGGCCACACTAACAAGGTTATTGAGTTATGTTGAATGTTATGTCCATGCCTCACTTCATTTTGTGAGAGTAGGTGTCACATTTTTAAAATGGCAGACCTCCTATTTCAGTAAAACTCTCTAGATGTCAAACTAAAGTGAAAGACTGAGACTAAAGACTTTTGTCACAGTGATCTTGGCAAATAGACGTTGTTACAGCCTCCCGTGGTGTATTCACTGACAATGGGAAACTCTCAGTGGAAGCAACCTGCTGGTAAAGCCTCCAGAAGCTGTTGTCGCTGAAATGCTTGGGCAAGAAGTTTGAAATCACTCTTTTCCCTTTCTGACACAGTCAACAATACTTTTTTTCACCTTTCATAGCTGAAACAGTTAGTAGATTGATCAATTAGTCAATGAACTCTGGTAATTATTTTGTTATTTTTCAAGCAAAAATGCTGCTTTTATTTGGTCTTATATGATAGTAAACTGAATCTATTTGGGATTCGGACTGCTGGTCAGACAAAAAAATGACATTTTAAGAAGTCACTGTGTCATAGATCAAGTCATAAATGTCCTTATTTCCGTTATACCTCTCTTCCTGGTGTGAGGAAAGAAAAGGCAAACCAAATATGAATAGCTCTGGAATCAATGCCACTGTAAAGAGCAAATGGGAGCACTTGAGAGAAATAGATTGGTATCTGTGCACAAGCTTGGAGGAAAGCCAACAAAATTATGTTTATGTTGTATTTATTATCTGGAATAACAGACATGTGTGTGACTGAGAGTTGCACTAAGATATATGATGCGTGAAAGAGAGAGATCAAAACCGGGTAGAGAATATTTCTGTAACGATACTCAGAAAATCTGAGGAAGAGATGCTGAAGAGGGAGGAAGTGAAAATGAAAGAAATACAAAGAGAGAGGGAGAGCTGCAGACAGAATTAAGGAGGGGAACTCCACTCATTATTCAGCAGGCCCTTCAGATCTCAAACACTGTCAAGCCTCCTCCGTGTTGAAAGAGGATAAAGCAGCAGAAAATAAATTTGGGAATAAGATCATCCCTGAATTCATTAGAAAACTAGTCTGACCCCCTTCCTGTCAATAGAGTGGCACTTTACACTGTACCGACAAAGCTTTTAACTATGAGACTCATATGTGCTCGACACACAGTGGGCAATGTTGCCTTATGCTATTCATTTCCAATAAAACAAATGCAAATAAGCTGCTTAAGGAAGCTTAGAAACTTCAATGTTCTCTGCTAAAATTGCTCTATATGCCCTCTATTAAGTCAGTTTTAATATTTACTGCCTTCTGTTGGTTCAGAAATCCCAGCAAAAACCTAATGAGAAACCTGTGATAGTGTGCCCTAAATTTATTGGTGTCAATTTAAATTAGAGCCACACAGAAAGCTCAGGTAATTTTACTGAAGTCCCAGCACTATCTGCACAGTGAGTTTAATTTGTTTCCATCAGGATGGTGGTTTTACCTCCCCAGAGTTGGCGCTGGTATAGAAGGTCTTTTATTTAATCGTTCTATTGGTTTTTTTAAACAAAAATGTAATTTTGGATGTTACAGGTTTGTTCTCTGGTTTCTGGCACTAACCTGCATACTTAGTTTACTTTTTTGTATTTATTTTGTTTTTGTTAACGCTTTATCTGCTGTCTGTAAGACAAGTTGCTACTCCAAATTGCTCCAACGGGCCTCCAAAGTCGCACATAATGGTCAAGCTCAAGACAGCTATTAGACAAGACAGCTGGTATACCATCAGTGTTTTGGCAGTAACACATTACTTAGTAAAGCAACTTCTGGTAACACCACAGTTGTGTTATTTACATGTTGTGTGTCCTTAGCTGGCTTGCTAATGTTAGCTACTGGTAAGCCGATCTTCAGGAATTACGCTGGGTTTAACTCAGATTTGGAGGGGGTGTGAACACTGCAGCTTCACTGTGAGGACAGGACTACCGGAGTGCTGTGTGCAGTCACTGGGGCTGATATTAAGCTAAATGTTGATGCTTAGTAAATACTTTAAAAATGTAGGCTGGCTACTTGTTAAACCACAATGTCTAATTTTCCACATGTGGTGAATACAGAATATGGGACACCAGGGCTGAAAGTTAACATTCAACAAAAAAGTTCCTCACTATCTGCAGCACACGACTCTCCTCTCTTCTTCCTCTACTCTCCTTTCTCTCTGGCCAGCTCATACTAGATAAAAACTGCCTTCTTGATGTTTGGAAACTATGTAGAACACATTTACATTTGTCTATAAACCTTTTTGAAAGGCTTTACAAGATGTTGTTTAGGGTGTGGGCAGGCCTCTAATATCCTGTCATTGTTTTCTTCAAATTAACTTGAAAATTAAAAGTATTTAATATTTTTAGAGGGGAGACAGTTTATAGAGAGCTGCTCCAGCAGCTCGTGAGACACTGGGAGCTGTAAACACAAGGTGATGTAAATGCCTTTTGTCTCTTAATCCACTGTTGTGGCCAAATCACTTCTTAACATCTTGACCGGAGATCAATAAAAGAAACATGGGGCGCAATGGTAGCTCACCCGTTAAAGCGCGCGCCCCATGTACTATATCAAGGCTGAGTCCTTACCGCAGCAGCCCAGATTCTATTCCAACCTGCTTTCTGTCTAGTGCACCAGTGTGTGAGTTGAATATTAGTAGGAAGCACCAAGGCTGTCAACAACAGGGAAAGCTTCCAGCCTAAACTACAAGAGGGCTGTGGAGCAGTAACTCTCAACTGACTGTAGAGCATTGCGTGATTTTACAAGGAGCAGCAGTGTGTGCAGCAGCGGCACCATGGAGAGCTCCTCAGAGTGTAAGCACTTGCCTGCTGATCCGTATGCTGTCTCAGGACACTGACTTTAAAACAGCAGCAGCCCGACTTTTCTACAGCGTCAACGGGTTTCAGCATTTCAGTCTTAGGTGTTAAATTATTATCCCGGGACAGGTGATGCATCAGCCCTTTTTAGAAAAACAGCGCCGTGTTTTACCAATTCACAAAGTGTAGTTCTTCCTCTCTTGTCCGCTGGAACTGTTAGGAACTTAACCCTTTGCTCGAGGGCGAGTGTAATAGCTGCTGAGGTGAAGGGACAGCTCATTTACTTTGCTCACCCAGTTTTTCCAAAATCACCCTGGAGATTCAAACCATCAACCCTCAGCTTGCTTTTGAGCTCCAGGCTATTGTAACTTTTCTACTAAGGTATGATTTCGTAGACACCAGAGAAATACAACCTGGAAATAAGAATCACCCAAAAATTACCCATTGGACTGTGCAACAGAAATGAAGGTAGAAATAGTGTGTTCAATGGAATGTTTTTTTTCTTCACAAAAAGTATCCGTATTTTAGATTTATAGTGGAAATGGGTAGGGCATATATGTTAACATAACATTTATACTCCTCAGACGTTTGTGTACAAGCTTAGCTGCACACAGAGTATACAAAATAACAGTAAACAAATACCGAAATTCATCAAATAATCAAGAATGATTTGTATTTGAACCCCTCCTTCAAAAAAAAAGAAAGAAAAGTTGATGAATGTATGAATAAAAGCTGTGAAACTGTGTTATTGGTCCGGGTGGAAATAAATAGTGGAAATTGAACAGGAGGTTTAAATAGTGGGAAAATACAAGTCAGATTTTTCTAGTTTCTTTTACAAACTAAAGGTTATTTATATAATGGGAGCAGGCACAGGAGAATGTCTATGGACAAAAAAGAGGATTAGTTATTTGACAAAAATCTTAAACTCTCTTTGAGTCAAGTTCATTTAGTTAGTTCTAATCTATTTTCAAGTCACGTAACGTGCCAGGCTTCAATATTAAATTATGAGGTAAACAATATCAAGCTTTACTGCACAGAAATCTGGTAAAAAAAACTGATGAAAAGTTATTGAGGATGAACATGACTCAATGTTTGAATTGTGAACCTAAAAAACCCTCTTTTTGTTGTTTTGTTCACATTTTGGCCAATCTGCATCATAAAAAGTCATGCTGTTTTCACTACTAGCAGTTCCTGGTCGCACTGTACAGCACCTGGATTACTTTTAAAAACTTTAAGAAAAAGTATGAATCTGATGAGTATTTGCCAAGATCTGAAGTTAAAGGGGACATTTTTTATCTAGGATTTCTAAGCAGATTTACAGATGTTTATCCTCCATGGCAAATATTTCTGCAAAATATCCAAACAATGTGTTCATATTTGTTTACATCTCTGGCACATACACTACTGTTAGCAAGGACAACAATTACAGTTATAGGAAATGGTTAAGATGCACAAGACAATTGAGATAGACCCTAAACATCTTTTCAGTGTGTTATCTGTACTTTCTCTTTTTGGTGATTTTGTAATTGAGACATCTATCCATCTCCCTCCATATTTGCATTGATTTTTCCTCCCTTCCTATAGCCATATAAACCTATTTATAATAAGGCTGATCTACCCATGGGTAGGCCAAAAAATTTAAAAATGAGAGCAAATTTTAAAAAAGAGTTGGCATGATGTAGCAAGCAATTAAAGACATAATGTCAGCTCATCTGTCAGGTCTTTTCACTGATAATCCAGCAATTAAGGAGTCCTCAGGGATTTCTTTGGACCTGCAATCAAGAGACTTGGCAGTAACCTTTTATAGGGTTCAGACATGTTTGGAGGTCAAACTTAAAAGAGCCACCTAATTTTTCCAACAAAGGAACACGTAAACATTGATTGCAGACTCACCACAAATTAAGCCCAGACTTAATTGGTAATCTCCCAGACAGGCAGGCTCCTCCTCCTATTATTCCTTTACTTACGTGCTTTCTTCTCCACAGTAATTTCCTTTTTTAAAGTGGCACTAATCAGAATCGAGACAGACAGTGAATTCATTTTAGTTGTGTCTGAGATCCTTTTAACATTTTAAATCTAAATACATACATTATGCCACAACAACCACATTCAGAATCTGAGAGTTTTGCCTTGTCACCAGTGATTTTATGTTTGACAGACAGTCGGATGAGCAGACAGACAGAGAAAGCCAATCCATAACTCAAGGGAGTTGACGTCTAGCTATGCCTATAGTCTGTACACTTCAGCGTAGGGCTCTTTTTTTGTATTTCCTGAACCAGCACACACACATACACACACACACACACATTCAAGCACACACATTCATGTACACACTGGCGAATACACACTCTTAGCCATTTGTTAAAATGATTCATGAATAGCAGTATTGGGAACTGATGACTCGTAGCAGCCCCGATGTCATCCAAGGATCCTCCTTTTCCTTATTCACAGCTTTACACGCACACACACACACACACACACACACCAGCCCAACCATTCATATCCACCCCCATGTTATCCATTTTCATTTGCAGAATTTATACCCTGCACCGTAGCTCTTGGCCTCCTGCTTTAAATCCATAAGTTGATTCACAGCTGATGCAACCCAGTATTGCTGTTGTTTTTTTCTCCCTATGACTGGTGGTTTACAGGTTTATTACTGGAGTTTGGCATATCTTTCTGTGGGTCAGTGGGCTTATTACTGGATTTACCGTAAATCCTCACTATGAGCACGTTCGCAATAGTCTACCTATAGAAGTATGTCCAAACTGCTGGAGACTGTTGAGATGTAAATATAATGCTGTAGAGGTGTGAAGACCATCTAGTTTGGATGGTGTTTTTGATCGAATACAAGGTTGACATGGCCCTCAAGACTATAAGCCCTTTCTTTTTTCTTTGACAAAAAATACATGGATTGTTAAGCTGTAACTTAAAGGAATAGTTTGACATTTTGACAGTTTGAAAAATGCTGGCAACACCAGGGTAACAACAAGACTTCAGTATCTATGCTAAGCTAAGCTAATCGCCTCCTGGCTGTGGTTCCATAGTTCATGCACAGCCATGAAAGTGGTATCAGTAACTCAGTGGTATCAGTATCTGTCAGCAAAAAAATGAGTAAGCTTATTTTCCAAAATGTCAAACTATTCTTTTAAGCTGAATTCATGAAAAGTATATCAGCTGGATAGCACTGGTAGGCCATTCTCTTGGGTCATGGAAGAAAAAACCCAGGTGTAAGAAGAGTTTGGGAGGCCAAAGGGAACGATGTTCTGCTAACTCCATTGGGGATGTGATCTCTGTGGGGATTTGCAGAGTGTGATGCGTTAAGTTCAAATATTTTAGGATCTTGATCGTGAGCGAGATAAAGCATGAGATCGACAGTTGATTCAGGCATTTTACCAAACAGTTCTGGTGAAGTGTGAGCGGAGCCTGAAAGTGAAGCTTTCAAATTACCTGTCGATCTGAGTTTCATCCCTAACCTTGAGTCACGAGCTTTGGGTATTGACCAAAAGAACAGGATTTTGAATATATCAGAATTAATTTTCTTTAGGGTGTCCTGGCTGCTCCGCAGGGACAGGGTGAAGAGCTAAGATAGCTAGAAGGACCTCAGAGTAGAACTGCTGCTTCTTTGAATTACATGCCAAAAGCCAAATGAGGTGGTGCAGGCATCTGATCAGGATGCCACCTCCCTTTGGAGATATTCTGGGCATGTTCACCTGGGAGGAGACCCCAAGGCAGAACCAGAACAAGCTGGAGGGAATATATTTCCAATCTGGCCTGGGGATGCCTCAGGATCTACTTTATCCACAGTCAAGAAATGTGGTAACATGGTCTCAAGTTATTGCACTAGCCCCACTGCTACAGGTATCATCATGCAGATAGGACTTAAAGATTGTTGTTCAGTGTAGTTCAGAGTTAAACATTTAAATTTATGTTTGAATTTAATCGCTTAACACTTTTATACTGTACCCTAATGACAACAGTTCATACCATACAGTACGTTACCTAATGGGCTCCAGTTGGTTGAAGGAAACACATAAAGTAAGTAGAGTTGTAATGAGTCAGGCAGCCCTGAGCTCCAGAGGGGGGGACCATAAAGTCTGAGATTGATAGAGTTTTTTAATGTGTCCAGAGTCACAACTTGTTAAGGGCCCCTATAATTCCTACCAGTGCCTGTGGGATAGTATCACTTCCTCAAATCAAACTTCAGGTTTATGACAGTGGAAGAAGGGTCAGAAAAGGACATAATGGCGATGTTGACTTAGAGGCAGATGCTTAAAAACTGCAGCTACTCTAGAAAATGTTTAATTATTAACATTTTAAAACAAGTTGTGACATGGAAACCAGCGTGGCTTCAAATGAGATCTTTGGAATATAATTCAACCTAACCTAACTCATTAGCAACCCGATATCCACATCCACATCTACACATATGCATTTCAGCAGAAGCAGCTATAATTCTGATTTTTTTATAGCTCTGTTTTTGTAAAGGACACGCTGAAGGGCATATCTGCTACCTTTTTAATGAAAGGGAATGGCAACCACAGAGGGTGAGACTGGGGTCAAAAGGGAACACCGCACTAAACACAAAGTGGAGTACAAAACAAGTGATGAACGGGCACTAATCTCAAACAACCTACGATCTAGTACTGTATTTGCATTTGAGAAAATGCATTTTACTCTGAATGTATGTGTGTTTGTATGCTCTAATACCACACACACACACACACGCAACAAAATGTCACTGGTAATGGTCTTTTTCAACTTCTTTGACTGTGACATTTAAAAATCTTTGGAAAGGCAAGGCCAGTTCGCCCCAGGGTGGCGCAGAGAACAGTGAAACCAGCCACACTATTGTTTGCAATTTTAATTGCTAATTTGATAGCGAGGGACAAGATTAGATTTGGGTTTTAATTTTTCAAAGGGAAGGAAAATCGGTTGGTGCTTGTGCTCCCCAGCAAGGAATTCAGCTCTGCCATTCATAGTCGGTGGTATTCTGAGATGCATTGACTGCGGCACAACAGTAAATGACTCAGCAGAACAGAGGGCATCCTGGGAGTGAAGGAAAGGGAGCTGCTATCCAGTAAGGAGCTTCCATTCCAAACTTCTATCTATTTCCCTCCGTTTGAATCGAAATGAGTTAGAAAGGGCAAAAGAGATACTGGGGAAAGTGAACAAGAGAGCAAGAAAACAACCAAAATAAAATTCTGGATTTTGTCTTATGTGCAACACTTCTGGAGTTTCAACAAGAAAGAAAACGCATCAAAGTTTTCCAGCAGACTCTGTTTTTCTCTGTTCTCCCCACGAGGCTGAGGACTATTGTCTCCGTCTCCCTGTGAGTCAGCAGAGCCAACTAAGCACCGACCATTCACCGACCACCATCAGATCGCAGGGGAACGATGGTTTTAACAAAATGGTTTCAACGAAAGCTGGTCATCTCTTTTTCTGTCTGCTCATGAGTCGAGCAGAGCCTCAGTCTGAAAAATAATGAGTATGAGTAAGGGGAATTGGCCATCCCAAATTATGAGAGAAGGAGTGAAATGCAAAAAAGTAGAAATGAAGTAAGAATAATGAGTATGGAATCATTTCAATAAATGAGACACTTCAAAAGCTGATATTTTAAAATTATCTGGCATTTTAGGGTCATTTTGCAATACATTTTACACACATAGCATATATTTGAGACATATTGTCAGGGGAAAGGAAATTCTAATCTGGTATAAAATGTAAAACTGAAAAAGGTGGAAAGATTTTCAAGATTTCATCCTCACCTAAAGTTACCTTTTTTTGGAGTATGTCACCCAACATGATCTGAGACTGATTACTCGATAATGGAAATAGCGGTAATTAGAAGGGTTGCATAACAAACTGTAATGAGAAAGCTGTTTCAAAATTTCATCTCAAATATGAAATCAGAATATTCCATCAGGAAAGACCAAACTGACTATTTTACCACTATATGGGATCCTTTGAAGTAATCTAATTTGTGAGGAGGAGAACTGGCAGGCAGATTACCATCTTAAACTTGTAATATGTGGTTGCCAGATAAGCACCCACATTGCATGAAATATGAACATGTAATGCTCACAGGGAGCATGACGAATGTATAGCGTGGATGTAATTTTTCTTATTGGGTGTGCACAACTGTTCATGACTGCTGATTTATTTGTTGCTTGATTTATGAACGCTTGAGAGTATTTGGGATGTTCATGCTACTTCTGTAAACCAGTGTCTACCTTCTAATCATTTTCTGTGTACATATACCTGATAAATATGTTATTTTATTTAAAGCACTGCCAAAGTAGATTGTCTGTTTTGGGACCATTTTTCCATATGTTTCTTAACAATGGGTCACATTACTACATTTAACATGAAAGTTGTTGCTTGTAGTGACAAACTCAGAGGATTATCACCTGACTGTGCAGTTCAGTTTTGGCATTTTGTTTTTGCCTATATTGGATACATGATAGAGAGTCAGACAGGAAAGGAGAGAAGAGAGAGGGGAATGACATGCAACAAAGGTCCTCGGCTAGAATTGAACCAAGGACATTGCCGGTATGTGGTATGCTCCTTAATCATTAGGCTACCAGGGTACCCTCTACGAAGCATTTTAGTGTCTTTCAGCTCATGGTTTTGGTTTTATGGCCCACAACATTACTGTTTTGGTTCATTCTCGCTCTCTTATAAAGTTGACATGGTGAACTTGTTAGCAAAAAGTTGCCTATTTCCAGCAGACAACATTAGCATTCATTTGGAGTGTGTTCTGGTATTATCAGAGCTTTTTCCTTGAATGCAGCTGCCTGCTCTGGCTGTAAACAGTTCATGAGAGCAGAGAGAGTGAACCAAAACAGTAAAGTTGCAGCAACAAATGAGCTAAAAGCTGCTAAAACGAGAGCTGAGAGGAATTGCAGTCGGTTGATCACTCTGAGTTTGTAACTAAGAGCAACAACGTTCACATTACATGTAGAAATTTGACCTTGTCAATGTAAAAATATGTGTAATAAATAATTATAAAAGTTTGTTTGTGATTGAATGGTGGAATGCTCTCATTGACTTGAGGGCAATACTGCTTTACTGTATTTTGTGTCAACACATTAAGACCTAAGTATGGTGCTATGACACTACCAGGTAGAGGAGGGCTACAGCAGGGTAGGTTCATTGATAATTATGCCACAATTAACAACTGCAGCCACACATAATCTCTCTCACTCACACACACACACACACACACATAGAAAAAGATCTGGCCCAGTCAGCTGTGCAGAAGGAAACACAGCCCAGACTGGCAGAACAGACACAGTGCTACTGTTCAACATCCAGAACAACAATGCCTCTGAAGCATTTTTCTTGGATGACTGGCGCTTTATGAATAGCTAGGCATGGAAGCAGAACCTGAATTATTATAAGCAGAGAGAGAGAGAGAGAGGCAGAGAGGGTGAGGGAGGACACAGAGGCAGGTGGAAAGACAGATTAAGATAGAAGATAGATGGTGATTTTAAAAAAAGAGTGATAAAGTCAAAGAGTTGCACTCATCAAGAGTCAGGAAGACAGAGAGTGAGACATTTATTTTGAGAAAGGATTACCTACCCATTCAATGTAGATCCAGACCTTACAGCTATATAGGTGAAAAATATTGCTTTGACTGGAAAAGTATAATCCGGCCCTCAACATAGATACAGTAGCAGCAACACACCAGGAATGTTGATCTTTTCTAACCTTGGCTTAAAAACCAGAGATACCGACTAAAAGACAGACAAAAGAGCAAGAGAGGTTAAATGAAACTAGGAAGGCAGATAGAGAGACGATCAGGCAGAAGAAAACACATCCTGGCAGATAGAAAATGCACCAGAAAAGAAGTGTAACCAAATAACACAAAGAAAAGAAAAACATCATCCATTTAGTGCTGATGCAAACACTTACCAATAAGTCCTCTGCCATCGATTTCACAGCTAGAAAGAATTTGTGTTCAATATGTAAGTTATTCAGCACGACCATCCACTGTGACCATCTCAGCTAGAGTAAATCAATTAAAGTTAAAAATCAAATCTCATTTAATTTTGCCAAACCAACCCCCTCAGCAGGAACAAAAGCATGGAGGGAGTTTGAGCAGAGATGCTAACAAAAAAAATGTGCGGGAAGGCAGAAGAGAAGAGTGGATAGAAAACAAAGAGCAATGAAGCAGAGAGAGAATGAGTGTAGTGAAAATGTGCTCTTTTTCAGTCAGAGCAGGTCAAAGCTGAGCTTCAGCTTCAAAATTACAAAACTGACAGCTGCTCCTGGTTTGTCAGTCATGAACAATCTGATTCTTTTGAACAGTCTGAGTTATGACAAGTCAACAATGAAGTGGCTTCTCAGGAACCAAACTACTTGGGGGCACACAAAATAGAATTTTGTGAGGAGAAACGATGCTGTGAATGCTAAACAAAGAATTGCTCTCAACCAGCATGAATCAGTTTTTCATTCGTATAATATTGGATCATTTGTGGCCAACTGTCACTATTTCTAATTAGTTTCAACTTATATGATGTAAATATGACAGTTTTTCAGGTGCAGATGTGATGCATTCTACCCCCAAAACTTATGATCCATGTGTCAAACAGGCCCAAAGGCTGCAATTGCAGTTTTTGGGATATTTCCAATTTTTTTTACAATGTGTGCCTCTCTCTTGCATATGCGTTTAAGGGAGAATTGCACACACAATATCTTAATGCAGTTTTATTCTGAATTTGAATCAGAATCTCACTCAATTTGTGGGGGGCAGTTTGGCATGAAAACTTCTCAGACTCTGAAGAGCAGGGCAGCTTGAAAGCTATGACATTTGTTAAACCAAAATAAACAAATAAAAAGTAGATTAAGCTGATTCTTTAATGAAAAAGAAAGCAACACAGGGAGGTGTGATTTTTACGCTTAGAATTTGAACTTGACATTCAAGGTACTGTGAAAATCACCACAGAATAGCAACTAGCAACTTTACCTCAGTATTCTAGTGAAACATCAGCTGTATGAAGGCCACATACATCCTACACCTGCTTTCCCCATCTCAACACCAGCTGTGGGGGCTTTTTATCCATGCTAGCCGCAAGGCTCTAGGGATGGCCATTTTTTTTAATGATTGTTATTGCATTAATAATATAATTAGGCCTAATTATTGGATTATATCACAAATAGTCTATCACAATTGTGAGTAATACGTAGGTTTACCATGGTGGAACTGTAGCAGTAAATCACTTTCATTATTGCCATTTCTTATTTTAACTTGATATTTCAGAGAAGTCCCATCACTGAACTGTGCCTACTGAGCTCTCCTTCACTTGCAGAATTTGCCTGGAAGGCAGTCGGGAGCTGATTGCATAATGAGCTGCTGCCTTTGTAAATCAGCAAATTTGCAAACTTACTGATTACGGAAATTTGAGTAAATTAGCAAATTTACTGATTAATGAAATTTCTGTGAATCTTCAAATGGATCAGAGAAAAAGTTGCCCGGTACTTTCATGTTTAATAAAGCATGGCTAATATTTATTTTACATTTCACCTGATCTTTATGTTGGCTGTCTTCATGCATGCATAAGAAAACCAGAGAAACTAGAAAAACACAGGTGAGCAGGAGAGGTAAGACAAGGTTATATGTGACATTCTAGAAAAGAAAAACTTGATAAAACATATACGGAAGATAAAAAGAAAGAGACATAGACAGACTGAGAATGACTAAGAATGAAGACAGGGACTGAAAAAGAAGACAGGTCAAAAGCAAGGAGACGAGAAAAAAATACGGGTGACAGGGAAAGAAAGAGAGAGAGAAATTTATAGTGAAGAAAAACAGAAATGAAATGACAACTATAAGAGAGGTTGAGAGCAAGAGAAAGAAAGGGAAAGGGGAGAGAGGCTGATGCACAGCAGGCTCCAGGTTGGACGTGAGCCATTTTAATTTGTCAGCCGTGTACTAGTGATGAAACTGATGGATGACACCCACGAGACTGCTAACTGTAATAACTACAGCACAGAGAAACTCAGACACACACAAACACAGACACACACTTTATAGACAGATCCATTCTGACCACATGAGACATCAGTAACAGTAGCTTCAGTTTCAAGACTTGATGTCGTCGCCCTTCATATGACCCATCAGCAGTGCAAACTCTTACTTACTGGAACATCCATTAAGATTATATTCAAATGCTTTTCTGTGATAAGTAAGTAATACAGCAATAAATAAATAAATAAATAAAATGGGGCTAAAACAATACCCCAACATTTTGTAAAAATGCTGATATTTTGCAACAAACTAAATAACTAAATAAAACAAAAAAATTGTAAAACAAAAGAAAAAAAACGTTGATGAACAACTATTGAGCTCAAATAATACCACAAAGTTTTGTTTAAATGCTGAAAATTTGCATTTAAAGAAAGGGAAAAGGAAAAATATAAATTTAGGGTAAAAAAGATTTTAAAAAATGTACCTAAAACAAATCTATTAAAATGCTGACAAACCCCCTAAAATTTGGGGTTAAAAAACCAAAAACATTTGAATAAACGACGACCCTAAAGGCAACAAAATAAATAAAAAAAGAAACTAACAACACAAAAATTTGATATTTTGACACATAACAGCGAAATTGGTACAGCAGGATTGGTTGGGCTACTTAACATAATTAGCTGCAGCATATGCAGAAGCCACAGGGCATATAATCCTATGTTCCTTCAGCTATCACTGCATGTTCTGATTCATTAGTGTTTTAATAAAGCAAAAGCATCTGTAGAACCACTGCATCTGTAGCGACTTCTGAGTCACTGTTTTTGACTGACACAACTTTGTGGAGAAATATTACATGAAAGGACTGAGTTAAGGGTTGCTCTGTATTTGTCATACGTGCTGTTTGCTAGTTTGACAGCAGGAGCCAATTACTGAATGAAGTGCAGACTTGTTTGATTGGACAGTAGTAGGATGTGAAGTTGCAGTATGAAAACTGTGCTCTGAAATCACAGCTTTTCAGAAGCTTAATTTTCAACCAGTGGATTGTAAAGAAAAAGTAGACTTTAAAGGGACAGTTCACTGTGGTACTGTTTATCCATCTAGATTGTTTTGGTAAATGAGTAGCTGAGTTTTGGAGATATCAGCCATAGAGATGTCTGCCTTTTTTGAATATAATGGGACTATATGGCACTCAGCTTGTGGTGCTCAAAGCGCAAAAAAAAAAAAAAAAATACATTTGAAAAACTCAACAGTAATGTCTCTTTCCAGGAATCATGACCCAGTTCCTCAAGATAATCCACAGATTTGTTGTGAGCAGTTTCATGTAGGAACTATTTTCTCTCTACCTACATGAAACTGCTCACAACAAGGTCTGTGGATTATCTTGAGTAATTTTACAGTTATTATTTTGTGTAATGTGTCTCCAGGAGGCTCAAAATATTGTGCAGATAGTAGTTCCACTGTTTCAAAAACAGTGTAGTATCATTATGATTTTCTTCCATTTAAAGCCTGTTCTGAAACTACTGGTTCTACTTAAGGTGAGCCAAATATATCACTGGCTCAAAACAACTCTAAAATAAATATAGTTTTTATTACTGGCTTCACTTTATCAGTGGCTTTAAAAGTAATGGTAAAGGCGAACCGCATTTTGGACAAACTATATTTGATAGTATAGTTGTTCTGGAAGATAACATAATAAACCTCACCGTGACTCAGTGAGTGTTCCTGCAAAATCCTGCCATTATAACAAAAGGTTCTGTCTTTTTCTATCACCTGTGTATTGTGCAGGGAAGGATCTCAGTTTGGCAGCAACAGAAATGAGTCAACTACTGTATCATCTTCCTCACTTGATCACCTCTCTGGCAAAATTCAGTATATGCATTTGTGTTAACATTACTGCGGAGGCAATGTGTCTCATTGATGTCCAGATCTTTCTGTCCTTATTAAAATAATCAAGTGCATCAGAGTAAAGTGTGGCAGTAAATGTGTTTTGCCTCACAGAAAAAAGTTATATAAAAACTTCCAAGAAAAATGCAAAGAATGATTCATAACTGGACCATGAAAAATGAATGAATGAGTTTGTTTTGTTAATTGATGCCTGTGGCTTTCTCCTAAACAATTTTCTACTCTTCATCTCCTTTTCCTCTTCCTCTCTTGCATCCAGAATTTTGCACTTGATCCTCTACATCACCCCGTCTTTCTCCACTCCTTTTCATCCTCACACTGCTCCCCTCTTTTGTTGCTCTGAATCATACGTCTGACTTCCTTTGCCTGTAGTCCTTGGTCTCTGTCGTTTAGTTACTTTCTCCTTCCCTCTATCTTGCTTCTGGCACAGGTTGCCTTTCGTCTCTCGCACTTGTTGTCTCTGACACTTGTTGACTTCCTCTTGGCAAGTCTCCTTAGAGAAAACCCACCGCCACCTTAAGTGCCTTTCCATTACTCTGAAAACTCAGGGGAACTTTGTGAGATCAAGCATTCAAGGGCTGAGGGAGTAAGTCACCATTAGGCATCGTCCAGGATCGTCTTACCTAGAATGCATTGTGATTTTTCATAATTTCAACTGCACAATGTGCCATGGAACATCCAGTAATAGATTATTTTAAATTAGGAAATATTGTACCACCTTCCTGTACCTGCTTGAAGGCTTGGGCATATTTGAACCAATACAAATTGCACATGCATGTTCAAGAGCTACTCTTGATTGTGTGTTCAAGGATGCAGGAAAATGTAAGGACCGTATCATAAAGTAAGTACTGTGTGTGTGTGTGTGTGTGTGTGTGTGTGTGTGTGTGTGTGAAAAAGCAAAATACAAAATGCATGGCCAACCCACCATTTTTCTCAAAATTATGTAATTTTAGCATGAAGAATGAATAAGCTGTAAGCCATCTCCCCCTCCTCCTCACTGCTTTGTTCTACTCCTCCTCTACATTTTGCAGCCTGGTTAAAACCACACTGTTTCCATAGAGACGGAGTTACTGCCTGATAACCTGCAGTCAAGGAAGTGCGAGAAGGAAATGAATAACGACAGTCAAATATACAGAGGTGGTAACTATTACCTAAAGTTCACTATTAAGGCATATTTTGGCCTGATGATGGCGCTAGTGAAAAGGTCATAGGATCTCATCAAATAATAGGTATCCAGCATTTTGTGTTTGTACAAGCAAGGGGGCAGGAAACATGGCCATTTGAAAATTAAGTGTTGGGTCATTGGTGGTCCTACAAGGGTCATAGGGTAGCATTGATTGATTGATTAATGAGGCACAGCGAACACATGCTCCCAATGACAACATGGTGATGTTTAGCAGGTATAATGTTTACATTTTAGTTTAGCGTATTAGCATGCCAACATTTGCTAATTAGCAATAAATACAAAGTACAGTTAAAACTGACGGGGATGTCATTAGTTTTGCAGGTATTTGATCATAAACCAAAGTATAGGACAAATTTAAGTTTTGACCTGATGATGGCTTAAAATGAAAAATTAAGGGATCACCAAAGAGATTACAATTGATCTTAAGGAGGACATAAATGTAAAAATTTCATGAAAATCCATCCAGTAATTTCAATAAAAAACTAAAATGTTAACCTCATGGTGGCGCAAAAAAGGTCAGGGGATCACCACAGTCATTGGAATTCATCCTCTGGGGACCATGAATGTCTGTACAAAGTTTTATGATAATCCATCCAATAGTTGTCATGATATTTCAGTCTGGACCGACCGACCATCAGACAGACCGACATTGCCTTTCATAAAAATCAAACAGCATTTTCACTTGTTTTGCTCTCAACGGCGGTTGTTGCTTTTAACTAAGTTATTGATGTAACAACTACAGAGCCACTTGTACAGTTGGTGACATCACACATAGTCTCACAGGGGATTAATCATCAAGTGCATGACTTCCACATTCAAATCAAAGTGAGCAGAAACAACTTACATTGCCTCATGATCTAGTGCCAAAAGAAATTGGCTAGCAATCAGCAGGTTCCAGCCGCTGCCACCTCTTACAGCAATACACACACACACACACACACACACACAGACACACTGAGAGGTTAAAAGCTAGCCACAGGCCTGGTTAAATGTCTCACAGCATTTATGTCGGTAAAGCGACTTCACCTGCTGTTGAATCCAGTTGACATCTCCCTTTATCTATCAGCTTTCCCCACTATTGCATCAGCACCCACAGTCACTTTGGCCTCACGCCTACACAAGGGGGTCGGCAGCGGAGCATATGCGTGAATGTGTATTGATGCTTTCCTTACACGCACTGCACACTTGAAGAGAGCATCAACACTGGCTCGCATACCCACACACGCTCCGAGCACGCTCGACCTCTCTTCAAGCAGACACAAACAATCCGTGGTGGGCCCATACCCACATTGATACTCCCAAAGAGCCTGATCCAGGCCTCGACTAAAGTGGCATGCATTGCTTACATGGTGTGCTTCAAGCAATGATGCAGTATCTGATTTGGGAATATATCCCTGATGAGCTCTATCTCTGCAGCCTAAAACTGCACTACTATCAGTTTCCTCCAAACATACACTTACTGCTGATTCACAAGTCAAACCAGTATCATTGAGATCCCTATGGGTGTTTTATGCAGATAATTTTGGTTTTATGTTTTGGGGATTTGAGATATCCACCTCTGAAACTTTTGGGGTATTTTTTACTTTAAAAGTAATAATGAAAATTGTCTTTTCTGTGGGTTGTCCTAAGGGTACCTGGCACATGAGCACCACATATAAAATTGCATTTATCGCCATTGGTTAGGTTAGTTGCGGAATATCTCTAATTTGTAATTTTAGAGTTCACACAATAACACAGTCATATTACTTATAATGATATTGTACCTTTGCTGAATTCTTTGAATGCTGATTTGTATGGGATTGCAAAACTGCCCCTTTTCTCACACACAATTATCTACACACAAGTCTACTTAATATTTAAAGCATCATAAAATGAGGTAGCACATCCAGGATGCACAGTGAGTGCCAAGAAATAAAATGTGAATGGATAGGGCTTGAATCATTGAAGAGGGCTGTCGTTTGAAGATGATTTACTGATTAGAGAGCTGACATCGCACTGATGTGACTTCAGGTAACATGTGCCCTTTCCATCATGACACTGTGCTATGTCAGCCACACAGAGTGTTTCAGCTGTGGGAATATCTCTGGCCTCTGTGGCCTGATGTATAGTACCAATGCCTTAAAGTCAACAAGCAGACACAGAGGGGATTAAAGACAGATTCCATCATGTTCAGGTTTTCAAAGTGTTGCAGACTGTATACTGTTATATGCTGTTATCAGGGTAGAGAGCACAGAGGAACAATTTCATACAGAGACAAACACGACAGGAATATGGTCATAGATGATAAGCAATAATGTAATTTAATGGAAAGCAGCTGTCTTGCAAAACAATCATTTTGTCCCACTTCTGCCCATTCCTGGAACAAACCTCTTGAATGTGAACAAAGTACGTTGAGATTATTTACACTTCTGTAATATGTCTCTCTGTTTAGTACCAGTTTGAGGATTGGAGTGTGTGTTCTTACATATATTTTTAACGACACCCTGTTCTCCTCTACAACAGTCAGTCTTCCTGATCAACCCAAACATCAACGTCACTGTTTGCTATAAACTGGAGAGAGCTAGACATATGTGCAAGTCTACAGTGATCCTATTTGAAATTCAAATGTGAGACTATGTGCAGATGAACAAGTACAACTCTGTTCGTGACCCCTGCTTATGTACTGTATGTGGAGAAAATACTTCTTTTTAAAGTTTGTATGTTTTAAATCTGCCAGTGGTATTTTATTTCAGCTCAGAGGAGAAATATGAATCTTAATTGCATTGTAAATCACATTTAATGTGCTGTACACTTTATTATTTGTATGTATGCTACTACTGTCCAGGTAAATCTTTCAACACAGTTAATGGATTTGCAGGTACAGTAGCTTCCCTATTTAGAATGACACCATGTAGAGTCTGTTGCACTCAGTAAACTACACTTAAAAGGACATAACAGAAGGGGACTATCACATTTTCACAATTTCACTCTGAAATTGGCAGTTGGGATTGATTACGAGGGTATGTCATCGACATATTGCATATTGTATAGTACATTTTAAAGTATGCAAAAATACTCTATGACACATTTCTGTTTAACATGGGTTTCCCACATAAAAAGTAAAAAAAAAAAAAAAAACTCTGAAAAGGGGGCTGGAAGCACATCTACTCTTTCTCTCTCATTTAGAAATTCTCAATGGATGCGCTAGGTTGACCGGTGAAAAAACAGTGCGCATCAAGATGGCTAGCATTAGAAGAATCATTGGAGAGATTCAGCCATAGACTACATGTTTGAGCCTCAGTCAGACTCAGATGAAGAGTCCATTGTGCTCTAAAATCTGCAACTAGCAGATTTATCAGAACGGTAAATGTTGTAGTTAGCATCTTTGTTTATGTTGTCTGTTAGCTTGTTAGCTTGTAACTGGCAGTGGCTGACAGCGTTAGTGGTTGTGAAACATACAATAATGTCTGCTACGATGTTACAGTGTGTTCACATTGTCACATTGTTATTATGTTTGCTGTGAAAACTTTCAAAACTCTAACTTAGTGCAAACTCTCGCTCTCTGTACTGACAAGTCCACTCTGCGCTGGAGGGTTCAGGTTTCTTAACCGGTGGCATTTGCTAGACAGCAATTGTCCTTCGAATTCGTGACATCCCAAATCTAGTTTGCCCAATGTGCGTTTGAATCTCAAATTTTAGGGAAGTGTACAGACACCTTCCCCTTCAGTAGAGGAATGTGAAAACACCTCTCTAGTGACAAACTTTGCACAGATACAAGTCAGTAAAGTCAAGGTCTGACATAAACATAAGAAAAACACATTTTTGAGTGGAGGGGATCTTTAAGCTTATGATGATATAAAACACATAACTTAAATACTTACATAACACTGACAACTGGTAGACCAGTGGTCTGAACAGAGAAAGGAAAGTTGTGAAAGGATTACGTTTTGGGTTTGAGATATTTAAAGACATTAAATGATATCTGAAAATGGGTTCACAGATCTCAACAAGAGAAACAACATTACTGTGACCTTTAAAATCATCCAGCAAGCCAATAAAGAGAGTCCAAAGGTAAATATTAACCAAAAACAAATTTATTGATGAATTTGCATATCATCTCCTGATACACAGAGCTATTCATTGACACCAATGTGCCTGGTGGACAATTTAACTACCTTACACCACTGCATGGTTTGATAAGCTGTATATACTATTCCATATTTTTACATTTTTGGAGTAAAAATATCAAATATGACATGATGAAAACTTAGCTACTCTATTTGGTAATTCATAGACGATAGCTACATAAAAAAGGACATCACATGTTTTACCAGCTGTTGTAATTTTCACAGGACAGATCGAGTTCTACGTTTATAACCGGGTTATAAGTCCAAAAAGTTGCTCCATGCAGTTCTGTTCTGTGAAAGTATGCTCATACAAAGCTAATGGGCACCCCTCTGATGGCTGGAATCTTTTTAAGTCTTTTCATCACTGTCCAGTGATTGTTGAAATCCAAATTTGGCTTCCCCCCTATAACAGGCTCCAGGGTTCAACAAAATTATGGATGCATTTAATAGAACTACTGTACAGTTTGTTGTCTAGTAAACACGTTTTTTTAATCTTTTCCAAATAAGTCGGGATCTACCCTGCTCTCTACACACATCAAGGTTCACCTGCCCATTTGGAAACACAGCAAATGAAAATGTCACTCAATTCCCCAATTAATACACACCCAGTGGACACTTAGGTACACTCTAAACTCTGCTCAGAACTAAGCTCATTTGGTTCAACTGTTTCGTTCATCTTCTTTAGGCTTTATTCCATCTATCCAGTGTTATGATATAGAAGGGCCTGTATTTACACACACACACACACACTCACCAAACACAGCATTATCAGAGGCCTGAGATGACCAGTCAGTGATTGAGTGAACCACCAAATATCCATTTATCTATACAGAGTGTTATCAAAGAATTAGTGGTTGCCACTGGGGTATGCCAGTACTGAGCTGTGAGTGACGATGAGGTCACCCCTCTTGTTTGGGAGTTGTGGGAGTCTTAAAGAATCAGATAGCTTCAGTCAGGTGTGTGAGATAATGACAAAACGTGTCTGCATGCACACGGGCAGTTTTAATGATTTGAAAGGCCCCAAGCAAAAATCGAGATAAGGCCCTGCAGACAGATTTGCACAAACAAAAAGTTTTTGGGACCTGAGGTAAAAATATTATTTCATTTTTTAAAATATATATTAAATGTTTTGAAAATAAACTGTTGCCTACTGTGTATTCTAGCTTACTTAAGGGATAAAAAAGACTGACTGTATTTAGTCATGATTATAGGTTTTCATGTGCACAATAACAGCACTACTGCAAACACTGTGAGAAAGCACTGGTGCCTACTTACTTGATAGTATAAACAGAGACCTCCCTTTAAACTGTTGTTTACTGTGAGTGCTACTACTGATAGACGTGCTATAAATATGAAGTGTTATGCAGGACGGTTAGCCTGAAGGCCTGTCTTTGTCTGCTTTGCTAAGGTTTTCTGCTTATCAGTAATCTAGAAGTAGTCTTTTGGTATTTGCTAATGACGTTAGTGACATGTAATATATGCAAATACCCCTTCCAGGAAATGCAGTGTGGTTACTGTTACTGCTGTTGTGTTTTTGAAGTTGGTGTGGGTTTTGTGTAGTATAAAAACCTCAAACTAAAAGGAGAAATTGAAATAGTTTTTTCACATTGGTATGATATGCTATATGGTATGACTGTACCTAAAGTACAGTGTGACTGTCACAGCCACACTTGACTACCTTTAGTTAATCATTAATCTCTTGCCATCTCTGCTTTTACTATGTACACATGTACAAAAAAACCTGCCTGCCTTTAACTATCTGAAAGGCATCACCCTGGCATGGGATATAAAACCTGTGACTTCTCAACACTGAAACAAATTCACCAAACTGACAGCACTGTGCGCCTGACCTCAGCAGGTAAGAGACTTTTTAAAATCACAAGTAAAAGAATGAATGGGTATGCATGAGTTACACAGTTAACGAGACATTACAACTATTCTGAATTCCTGATACACATACACACTCTTTGTTCACTTTTTTAAACTACAACAGCTTGCTATTTTTCCCTCTGATTAGAATTCCTACCTTTGTTAATTATGGTAAGACACTTCAGCTGAATAGGGTAAAAAAATGTAACTAATAGATTTCACCAAGATTCCCCAGTTGATTACTTAAATTAGGACAATTATTTTTTGTATAACAAGGTTTCTGACATTTTATGTTTAAATATTCAAATGGGGCATTATCGAATTAAATAAGCCCTACTTTGCATACATTTCCAAAACAGAAATCTGAACATTGGGTAAAGCCAGGTTCAAAATTCTTGTTTCATTTTGTTGACATATTAGAGACAAGGTTTTTTACAGAGGGAATTTTGGAACTTTTTTATCACTCCATAAATCAGAAAATACTGTAATCCATTTCCTACATGTTTTTAGGAATAAAATGTTATATAAATCAGGCTATGAATGATATATGAACAAATCCCACAATAGAAACCTTCAGAATATAGATAGGAATGAAACTGGAAAGTGTCGTGTATGTACAGCAAGTGGTACTGAAGTGGAGATTTCAGGGTCAGAGTATGAGAAAAAACTCATTTTAAGAAAACGGCCTTTAAAGATATGTATTGTAACGTTTCATACATTTTTATTGGGAACCACTATTTACAGACACTATCTAATCAGATCCTTAGCAACAACAATATAGAACATCTAAAACGCATCAAAACTGATAACTGAATAACACCGCATTTATGGCATGTATAGCCTTCAACTGGACAGAACCATATTAACACAGTCACACACACGCTCTGGTGAATGTAGGAGAAATCTGCAGACGCAAATAGACAAAGTATAATAAAATAAATGTGTATTTTAGACGTTTTCTTTCCAATAGTCTGAAAGAAGACATGTTATGGAAGCAAAATAGCCCAAAATCTCAAAATGGACCAGTGCATGAAAATACAATGTTTTTGCCTGCCGTGTCTGGCCTTAAATGATCAGTTACTTTTATTTATTATCTCTGTGCTTTTCATTTAGCCTTTTCACCATATGAACATGACCACAACTGTGAAGATGACCCTTGTGTTGTTCTTGCTGTGTTCCGGTAAGGGTCCCTTTCTTGCTCTTGGTCTCCATCTGATTTTCTGTGGGTGTTTTGTGCACATAAGTAACTGCATGCCAGTGTAACAAGATTAGGACCTTCAAATATTTCTCAAAGCCAGTATCTTTTGTCATTAGTAGTTTTGAATTCTACATACTGCCTCCACTATTCCTACATAACATGCAACAACTGTGCACAAGTTAATTATATATGCATCAGAGAGGCAGGGATATGTTAACCAGTTTATGGTTTTGTAGTTAGTGTGTGACATTGTTGATGTATTTTAACCTAGTGCACTTTGTTTCAACGGTCCAACAGTTCATAATGTTGTTTATAGTTTTTATAAGCCGTAAATGTTAAGTAAGTGAAGAATAAGATATTGTTTTGTATTCCTTTTTCCAGGATTTTTTCACTTTGCATTTGCATCAAATCGTCTACGATTTTTCCATCTTCGTGGATTACAAAAATATTGGAATTCTTCGTTGAATGCCTGTAACCAGGAAAATGAATCATTTGTAACTCTGTATGATGAAGATGATGCCGATTTCACAGCTAATTTTCCGGGTCTACAAAAGACGGCTTGGCTTGGTCTGCATTGGGTTGGGGATAGAAACACCACTTGGTCAGACGGTGTCCCTATCACATTCAATAAGTCATCTGTGCATGTAACAAACGGGGAGCAAATATGTGAAGCAATTCACATCAACACATGGAAAGGTTTTAACTGTTCAGAGAGGAAACCTTTCATGTGCTACAAGGGTAAGTTTCAGCTTATTTGATTTCCTTTTGATGTTACATAGTTAAAAATTAACATTAATAAAACAAAACATATCAAAACCACATAAAACATAACAATACTAAGAGTATACAGCCATATTAGAGGCTCTGTGAATATCTGTACCCAATGAATGGCAATCCATCCAACAGTTGTCAAGATATTTCACTAAAAGCCAAAGATGTCAACTGTTGGTGGCACTACAGGAAAAGTCAGGGGATCACCAAAGTCAGTAGTTTATCCTCTGGGGACCACAGATATCTGTACAAAAATTCATGGCAATCCATCCCATAGTTGTTGAAATATTTCAGTTTGGACCAAAGTGGTGGACTGACCGAACAACAGACCGACATTGCCGTCCATAGAGCCGTGCGGCTAACATGGCTAAAAACTAAGTTAAACTTATTTTTTGTAGGTTCCATTTTTGTCTGTTTTAAGAAGCAAATGCATGGATGGCAGTTAAATTATTATGGTACATGTGACATCAGCCAAAAATGCGCAGGGGCAAGTGATCATCAAACAGTCATTAAACTAAACAATTTATGTTTTTAATTTATTTGAACTTTTATTTTTGGTTATGTTGAAATTGTTTTTAAATATTTTTATTTTAATAAAATAAATGTATTAAAAACAAAATGTATATATTTTACAGGACTAGATATCTTTCTCTAGCTCATTTTATTTTTCAACTCCTTAGTTTTCCTAGTTTTGTGGTTTTAGCACACATTTAATCACTAATCTTTTCACCATTTTCCCCAAGCAAAATATGCCATGTTCCTCACTACAATCCCAATTTTCTTATGCAATAACAAGGTGGGCGTGTCAATGCATGTCTGGTTCAGTGTGTGTGTGTGTGTGTGTGTGTGTGTTTAACATCAGTAGTGAAATCCAGGGGACTTTGTGGCAGCTACCTTACCTGAAAACACTGGTAGTGTAACACACTGAGCACCAGCCTTTTCAGCCAGCTACTTAGCTGTATAAACTCTTGGAACAGTAGCTAAAGCAATTTAGCACGCAAGCTAATACTAACAAAGTTAGCAAGCTAACACTGCTTTTTTTACTTTAGTTTGACATTATGACAAAGGATGACACAATACTCATGCTGTGTTTCCACAGTCCGCTTCAATCACGCCAAGCTGTGCACACAGGTGTTTCCACTGAGTCCTAACAGCAGGAGAGATGACTGAAACAGAGTCAGTGGGCCTTTTAAATCCATCCATCCATCCATTTTCTACCGAGTGGTCCCGGTGACTGGAGCCTATCCCAGTGACTTTGGGCCTTAGGCTATACACCCTGGACAGTGACTTTGGGCCACAGACACAGACAGGGACAACCACACCTGGACACGGGTAGAGTTATCAATTAACCTACACATGCATGTCTTTGGACGGTGGGAGGGCCGGAGAACGGACAGAACACAGTAACACGGGGAGGACATGCAGACAACCATTCTTTAGCATACAGACTCCACCCAGAGAGATTGTGTCGTTGGTCACATCGATCATTCATTGGGAGGCAGGATTTAGAGTCTATCAATTAAAACGTTCTTTATGTTTTTGTGGACAAGAACATGTCACAGCTTAAGGACTGTTCCTTTTCCAGGACTGTTCCAGTCTGCATCTAACCAAGTACAGTCCAAATTACTGGGAGTGGTCTTGCTCCACCTATTTTACAGTTGTTTCAGCAGTAGCCCTAGAAAATTGGAAATGTGCTGAGGAAAATGTTAAATGTTGCCAAGGAAAAATAGGAAATAGATGAATGATCAAATGTGTGCCAACATCAAAATAACAGTAAAGCTTATGAAATTAAATTTGCTAAAACGTTACAGCTTTGTTTGTTTGAGTTGTTTTGTTTTTTCTGTCCAGTTTGAATTATGCATTCCTCTACTTAGTATGCTTTTAAAATGTGGGAGCAAAGAAAGCCCAGAGTATTAGCTTTCTTAATTTGTTTGTGAAAGGAGGTACAATTGCCATGTATTATTTATTTATCTATTTATTTATTTTTTGCAGGTAATAATTACACCTTGATTGAAAACAAGAAGAATTGGTGTCAGGCTCTGCAATACTGCAGAAAATATTTCACTGACATGGTCAGCATCAGTAACGACACACAAAATAATAAAGTGATTCAAACGGGGAAAAACACAAGCTTTTGGATTGGACTCCTGCACGATGAATGGGAGTGGACAGACAAAAGCTGCTCTTCATTCAGAGAATGGTGTGATCCATCCTACCTGGAATCAAAAGACGACAAGCAATGCACAATTTTCTCTAAATCATTGCATAGATTAAATTGTAAGAATGACAAACTGTCATTTTGCTCCAAAGGTAAGCGATAGATAACTAAAGCAAAACTTAGTTTTATGATATACTTCACAATCAAATGGAATTCACGTCACATTATTTATGTAACACTCTTTGACTTATACATACATACATATATACAGTACAAATACACTGTGGAGCTGCTGGTTGTATAATTAGACAATTCCATGACAGTAGCCATGGTAATAATGCGGGGACATTTTAAGATGGAAGATCTATATTCAAATATAACCCATGTGGATGTCAAAAAAAAATTCAGCCCACAGTCTGTCACTAATTTAACATCAATTGACCAACTTAAAGATATAGATATAGATATTAACTTTTAAAAATTGTTTTTAAACGCAGTAATGCAAATTGTTGAGTACGAAGTGAAAAGACAAAGAAATTTTAGTAAATACGCAGAAATAGAAGGACACAACACATACAAATTATGAATTCATAAATGTAAAAAGTAGTGCTCACAGTATACACACCATATGCCACAGGACAGTCTATACATTTGCGACAATATGGGGCAATTATAGTACATTTGTAAGCAACAACAAGATAGACTATGCTTTGCATGGAACCTACAAAGAGAATTGTGTTTACCTTACAGTTGTAGCTTAGTTCATTCTCGAAAAAGTAATTGGTCCAAAAGGCTTTGAAGCACCCTGGACATGTTACCAGCCCATCTCAGGGCTAGGAGACTCACGTTCAAGGGCAATTTATTGTATGTTTAAAGGTGCAAATCAATGTGCCACAGTCACCCTGTAAGAATCCCTAAACATGCAAGTACAGTGACTGAGTGAAAGAGTTGGCCCCACAGGGAAAACTGTATTACAAAACTGAATAGAAACAAA
The DNA here is from genome assembly GCF_020085105.1 of Siniperca chuatsi. NCBI lineage: Eukaryota > Metazoa > Chordata > Actinopteri > Centrarchiformes > Sinipercidae > Siniperca > Siniperca chuatsi. The sequence goes on from NC_058064.1 coordinate 12,121,971, forward strand.
GAAAATTACCCCTGGGAACTTTACACAACAGAAGAATAGATGAACACACCAGATGTCCAAGAGAATAGGCATTCTGTTGGACATCTGTTGATGTCACACGTTGATGGGCATGTGACTGAATTTAGGTTTCTACCTGTAAATCTTACTTCTGTCTTTTCCCTGGTTTCATGTCAGGTATTGTGAGAATCAAAGTCATTGAACAACCTTTAACTTGGGAACAAGCCTTTGACTACTGCAAGGCCAAACACACAGGCCTGCTGTGGATTGAGGATGAGGAAGATCAGAAGGCTGTCGAACAATGGCTGAATCACACTATGGTTAATGGTTCATTCTGGATTGGTCTGAGGCAGAGTCGTGTCTTTGGATTCTGGATTTGGACTAGCGACAGGACAGTGAACTACAGCAACTGGAAGAATGGCAAACAGCCTGAAATGCCCTTGTCTAACTACTGTGGTGTCATCGAGAAGGAGGATTACAGGTGGAGGGATGAAAACTGTTGGCTCCAGCTACCTTTTCTTTGTGAGGAGGAGATTGTATTCATGAATTAATAGTTAAAGCTTTGTTGATAGATTGAGATGAAAGTCGGCAACATAACCCCTAAAATTTTCCATTACTGATGTGTTTTTTTTCTTATATATTGATACATTTGGAAGTGTTTATATACTGTATTATTATTATTATTATTATGATAATGATAATAAATGTATTTATTTTATAGTGACATGTAATGAGTGACTGTATTTCTCATGTTTTTTTAACCCACTCAGTCCCACTGTGTCACTTCAATCAATCCAATCAATATTTTCAGATCAATAAAGGTTTGCTTATCTGTTTGTATGAGATTCCACTTGGGCCCCTGTTCCACCAGTAATCATTTAAAAACATATTCTATTTCTATTTTCTATTTACATTTATAACTTTAACCCAACTCCAAATAGTTTATATTCTATAGAAGATTTGCTTTTTAAGTCTTCCAGTCATACATGTGGTATGATACAGTGCAGGACAGCACATACATAGAGGACCTCTTAGGATTGTAAGAGAATGTTTACTGTATGCATTACATTTCTTTGAGACTACAACCTTTTCATGTGAGCTTTGTTTAGAGTTAAAATCAAATTTCTGTGTAAATTCACCAGATAATGTGCTTGTTTGCAATAAAATATTTTAAATCCAACAATTTGGAATCTTACCTTAACTAAGAAATGTGTCTTAATTAATGCTATCTAATACATACAGTAAATAAATTATTCTCTGTCTCAAATGCATTACTGCTGGAAAATAACTTTATAATGTATTCATTATTACAAGTATCTCTTTATTTACTTAAACCTGCAATATGTGTTAACTGATATTTCTTACACTTTTACATTAAAATATGTTAAGTGCAGATGCCGTAGTATTTCATAGCTACAAAGTTATGAGTGATAAACAATGCCTACATTCCTAAAAACACACACACACACTTTTTGATTTTGTAATCCCACAGCAATGATGCTTTTTAGTGCTTTAATTTTTTTCTAATCATCTCACATTAGTGATTGCCTCCTCAAAATGTTAATTTATTCAGGCTCTTTGGTTTTACTATGTTCATCTTATATTCTGTTGTCAGTGCAAGTAAATAAGTAACAGTGCTAATACCACACTGTGAAAATACTCCACTGCAAGTAAAAGTCATGCATTCAAAACCTTAGTTAATTAAAAGTATCAGCAAAATGTACTTAAAGGTCCAGTGTGTAACATTTAGGAGGATCTATTGGCAGAAATGAAATAAAATATTTAAGTATGTTTTAATTAGTGTATAATCACCTGAAAATAAGAATCATTGTTTTCGTTGCCTTACAATAAGCCGTTTATATCTACAGAGGTAGTGGGTCCCCTTCCATGGAGGTCACCATGTTGCACTGCCATGTTTCTACAGTAGCCCAAAATGGACAAACCAAACACTGGCTCTAGATAGGGCCTTTTCGCGAGTTTTGTGGCCACCGTAGTTTCTCCAAACTGGAATTTTGCAAACTGGTTGCAAACTGGAATTTGGTTGCAAACTGGAATTTCACCGCTAGATGACACTAAATCCTACACACTGAACCTTTAAAGTATCAAAAGTAAAAGTCATTCTGCAGTAAAATGGTCCCTGTCGGTGTTTCACTGTGATATATGATGCTTCTGGATTAAAATTACTGCTGCATTAATGTGTATGTTCCATTTTACTGCTGTAGATGTTTAAGGTTGTACTAATTTTAGCAACTTTATATGCTGTTGGGTGGTTTAATCTACAACAATGCATCATATTCTATAAGATCATCATCACTTGTAGCGTCACTGTCCTGTGAGAAACACAAATCTCTAAAAAGTCAACTTTTCAAGAAAAACTGACCTGTTTTCATCTTAGTGAAGATGCATTTTCCAGCTGATCCAAGGGGGGTTTAAATAGTTTATTTAGTTTAAGAAGAAAGTTGTTGTATTGTTTTAACTCATAAAGGAACACTTCATCCTTCAGTTTTGGTTTTCACTGGACAGGAAGGGTGTGAAAAATTGTAATCTGAAAATTAACAAGTAACTAAAGCTGTCAAATGCAGTGCAATATTTGCCTCTGAGATGTAGTGGAGTAGAAGTATAAAGTTGCAAAAAATGGAACTACTCAAGTAAAGTACCTCAAATTTGTACTTAAGTACAGTAGTTGAGTAAATGTACTTAGTTACATTTCAAAAGTGATTGGATAATGAAGGTGAATTATTTGCAAAATCCTTTGTCATCAGTAGCTTTGAACAAGACAACCTCAAGGGATCCAAATTTTGTTCTGGCACAAAGTGAAATGGAACTTTGGGTGGTTTTGTAAAGACAAAAAGGAGAAATTTGGAAATAACAACAGGCTGTCTTGCCAATCTTTGGTGGAAAGGACACACATCTCAGGGGTCATTTTACTTCAGTTAAATGTCAACAACATTAATCAATGCAACATTAAAATGAAACAATAAGAAACAATTAAGTGAAAGACACCAAGAGAACAAAGCAACACAAAGAGTGAAGACACCATTATCAATAAATTATCGATTAAGAGGGTCACTTGTGTGGGGTTGGGCATGAAGACAATTGAGAAACTTCAACTCAGCAGAATCCAGGCTATTGACTGCTCCAAAAAAAGTCTGAGTTTGGTTCAGGAGAGAAAAGAAGGGGGGTTAGCACTACAGCAATAGACAGGCAGAAAAATGTAGAGAGGAGGGGGGATTTGAGATGAGAAGAAGGTGAGAAATCAGGTAAAAACAAAAGGTGGCGGGAAAAACAGACAAGATGATAAGCCACAGCTAGGAGAGCGATTTTACGAGAGAAGAAGGAAAAAAAAACACAGAGAGCCCTAAAACACGGAACTGGAAGAGAGATAGATTAAAACAGAGGAGAAAGAATCTGAAGAGAAAAAAAAGACAAAAGGAAGCTTGGACAACTTCCAGGGCCATTATTCACACTGTGGACAAACTTGGAATGAAGGCTCAATCTGTCACACCCCTACTCATCATTATAACTCATCATACAGCTCACACTGTGAATGTGTGTGTATGTGAGTGTGTTTATAGGCCTCTTGATCATTGCTCATTCCATGGGAACAGACATTCTCTGACTTGTCGCTCAGCTCACCTCTCTGACCATTATGTGATGTACGTGTACAAGTCTGTGATCATAGCTCATCGAGAGGAATCAGAGCTTCTCAGGAAACACACTTCTCCACAGCATAAATCACCAGCCACTGAGGATCCTGACTTGCAGCCAAGCACATTTCTTGGTGCAAAAGCAGCAAATTTTCATTGGCAGAGATGCGGACCAAATAAGAGGCTGAGATATAGCCCCATTTGGGGTTGAATGACGGCCCAAGCCTGGTGTCCATTCAGCCCAGGCTGAATCATAACACAGTCATACCTCCACCAGGAGTGAGCCAAATACGAGCAGCAGATGTGGTCCATAGCTGGGCTTGTATAGCTGAGTTCTGGTAATGGCAGCCAGATTTAGTCCAGAATTTAACTAAAACTACACAAGACTTATATTTGCCAACCAGTCTCTGTTCCATTATGTATTATTCCACAGAGGTTACCCACTAAGTACTACTACTCCATTTACTAATAAGTGTTATAAGTGTTTATTATCTAGCATTTCAAAATTACAGCCCCATGAGGTTTGGACAGCATGTGCATGTCAAAGCATGGGAGGTACAGCTACTGAATGCTAGAAAGTCATTTTTATGGACACGTATGAAAACATAGTGTACAGTGTAAAACAAAGGCTACTGAAAAAGAAACCAACCAGGGGACATCTACCAACTTAAATTTACCTCATAATACGTGGACCATTTAATCCACAAACAACAGACTATGCTTTCATCTATCAATGTTGGTTGTTTTTTTAATGGCAAGTGCAAAACACTGTCTTAACAGGTTGACAGAGCTGTAGATTGGGGTGTTGATTCTCAGTGGGTTTGACAGTACTTGTCAGCCTTTCACATTACTGGTAATTATTTGATTTAATGTTAAAATCTCAAATATTACTTAATGTAGCTTTATGCTCTTTAAAACAATCTACAACTTAAATATAATCCTTGATATAACACAGCAGTTAGTAACATAATATCTATGGAAAAATGTACTCTTGGAATCCCAGGGTCTCACAACTCAGACAGAGAAAATTTATTGGATTAGACTAAGATACATCAAAATGAAAAACACCAGTTCTGGACTCAGGGCAGATATTGCCAACCTGGTCATTGTCATACTTCCATTCCCAGGTAAAAATGTAAATTACTGCAAGACACAGTGGACTAATCACTGTGTGGAATTATGGGGTCTATTATTAGTTCACACTCACACACAGATATGCACCTTTTGTACATTCCTTCACTTAGGTTCCATCAGACACCAGACACAGTGAGCTTGGCAACATATTAACACAAAAAATCACTTGTTCTTTGTGACACAACAGGAAGGTAAAGCTGTTGGAATGAAAAACAAACTCTGTAGTGATGTTTTTTTCCTTAGGACATTCTCTGAACCTACTGGCTGCCAGTGGACGGTGACTTAGGGACTGGTTTAATTCTGACTGGAAACTTGGCAGTAAGTGCCCTGGTGGTCTGGTGCAAGACATGCATGCAGCTGACTTAATGATGAGTGGGCTACTGGCAGTTGAAGATCTTACTGAAAAAACTGTGGTGACGTCATTTGAGGATGGGGTTCCAGGACTCCATCACAATCACTATTACTCAGACCATGCATAAAAGATTGTGTCAACAGCCATATCCAAAATACAAATATAGCAATCATCCCATTTTCATATTAGGTTTGCAACTATTATGCATGCAAAATCATAATCCCAGGCAATCATAATCACTGAGATTTAACTAATGGCTTAATTTGCTAAGGCTTCTTGTTACTGCCCTCTGCATTTGAGGATTTATCCTTCACTGTAAAAACACTTCTATTTTCAAAAGGCCAACAAAGCAATTGCATGGCTACAGTATTTGGCAATATACAAAGTACACTGTCCTTTCAAGCTAGGCAAAATACTCTGCCGTCAAAATAAACACCAGGCTCCACTTCCATTTACACTTTTCATGGTATTCCATAGCCACACTACATGCAGCCTACAGCTGCCCATGGTTGTTATCTGGGCGATATAACTCAATATCACTAAGAGGAAATTCCCTCCAATTGTGCCATGCCTTAGCAATACATCCAATTGAATTGCTACATGTGCAAAAAAAGGACTTGCAATCAAGGACTGAACACAGGTAACCACAGCACACAGTGTGCTGTACTGTGTCCATCTAACTACTGATATTACAGTAGTAATATAAATAGTATCAGTACTAATATTGGACTGGATTAGGCTAGGGCTGAAATTTGAGCCCTGCGCAGTGCTCTAGAACAGTGGTTTCCAGTATTTTCTTGTTAACCATTAAGACAAAGCAAGTGGTTTTCCCTTATCTTATTAATATTAATATTACCACTACCATTACATTATTACTATATTTAATATTTAATTCTAGGATGATTTGCATAGTGCTTCCCTCTCCCCTCCCCCTACATTCTGCCTCTGAATTGCTGCCTCAAGTGAAGGAGTTCTTGTATCTCTGGGTCTTCACGCGACCCAGCCCCAGACAAGCAGTGGAAAATGGATGGATGGATGGATAAGTGGACTGTTTTATTTGAATCATTTTTAGGGGCCTAAAGACGTAACACTTCCTTCCCCAGTAATAGTCTTACGTCCTGTGTGGGGGTCCCGACATCCAGACTGGGAATCACTGCTCTAGAAAGCAGCCTCTTACATGCTTTAAGAGTGGAGGGAGGAGGGATGGTTGTTTGTTCTACCTTACTGCACATGGTGTGTGTAAACAATTAAATGTATTGGTCTTCATAGATAGTAAGACACTTAATGGACAGCACTGGAAAAAGTCTAGGAAAAGTACATTATGTTTTACAAGTACTTGTAAAGCATGAGTAACCGACCCACCCTTGAGAAAGAAATTGACACTAGGAAAATACACACAGTATAATGTATATACAGTACATAATACAATGGGATGGTTTGCCAACATTTTCCCACCTTCTCAAAACTTTGTAAAAAAAGTCTAAACTCTTATTTAACTCTTTTTAAAACTTTTTTTTTATGCAGGTTGCATTGGCTGTAACCAGCATTTGTCCAAAGGCACAAAGCGAGTGACAGAGTAAGTGACGCAAAGTGATAGAAAGAAAGCGGGAAGAGCCAGAAGAAGGGAGAAATAGAGGAGCAGATGGAGGGAGGGCAAGCGAGAAGAGCAGTGGGGCCTGTCAAACTATTAACATCATGGTGTGAGCCCGGGGCTTCTGGTGACACGAGAGATGAGTGGACATATTTAGCATAGCACTCCAAATGTGCACAAAAACACACACATGCCAGACAACTTCATTTTATGCTACTTTATACTTGTAATCCACTATATTTCACAGAGATGTTGTACTGTTTACTCCTTTATTTTCCTTTGACAACTATTTTTCAGATCAGAATTTCCATCCAAAACATATGAAGAGCTTTTAAAATGCGCATTTATATAGATACAATTACTAAACATTGAAAGTAGTGTTGGTGCAAATCGCACATGGGAGAAGTTTGACTTTACTACTTGGTTAGGTTTAGGCACCAAAACTAATTTGTTAGGTTTAGGAAAAAAATACAGGCAGAAAGCTATTCTGCCAGAAAGCCCTGAAGGCAAACTTCTCCCACCTCCTTAGAAATAACTCCATCTGGCATCAAAATGCTGGATACACGTTAATGTATCAGTAATAATAACTCTCTCTCTCTCTCTCTCTCTCAACCTAACACAGCAGCGGCGGATGGCCGCCAACCATTGAGTTGACTCCCTCCGGGTTGGAAGTGGGTTGCTCACCATTGAGTCTGGTTCTGCTCGAGGTTTCTGCCTCTTAAAAGGATGTTTTTCCGTGCCACTGTCGCCAAATGCTTGCTCATGGTGGGATTTGTTGGGTCTCTGTAAATAATATATAGAGTATGGTCTAGACCTGCTATATAGGAAAAGTGCAAGGAGATAACTTCTGTTATGAATAGGCGCTATATAAATAAAATTGAATTGAATTGAATTATCTGAGTGTTTGCTACAAACCATTCGGTCATTATATAACCAGAGTGAGAGCGGCGTCCATATTCTCGACAGAAAGTCAAGTACGTTTTCAGTGCTTCATGGACAGGATCTTAAGGCGCTGTTGGGGGAATGAGAGTGTCCAGTTTGGGGACTTCAGAATCGCTTCTCTGCTCATGGGCTTCATCAGACTGTGTCCTCTAGCACGCAATGGGGCAATTTACTAGTGCCTAGTGTGACGGTCAAGATGAGAGTCAGCACCTCCAAGTCTGACACCATGGTTCTCTGCTGGAAATTGGTGGATGACTGTAATATGACTAACTCTATATAAATTATATAATATAACATTATGAAAAGACTGCATAATAAGTACTTTTAATATCAATATTTAAGTACTTTTTTGCTGCTAATACTAGAACTTTTACTTAAGTAAAATTTTTAGTGAAGAAATATACTTGTATTTTTACCTTATTTTAATACTTCCACTTCAATAATGGATTGAAACAAAAAGTCTCCTACCGCCAATAGTGAGCTCTAAAATTTACCAAATAACAGACAATTGCACATTTTGACAAAAAAGCAAAAAAACATTTTTATACTCCTGCAATTATTTTCATTCATACACAACACTGCAACATTTAGTGTTAAATTACTATTGTGCTATCTCCCCAATACTCAGTTGTAATAGCAGAATCACCCAGGCAGAACACAGCCTCTCAGTGTGTCACAGATTCCTTACACTCACAAGCCAAATGGCACAGCTGTTAGCTTGGTGACTATTTTAAAGTGGTCTTCTGTCTGCCTTTCCTGTAGATTTTCTATTTTCTGTTACTTTCATAGTGTATCAAACCAAACAAATGGCCCAAGATATTTTCTTTTCTGAAGAAAAGGAAAATACATATATGCACATGCATTGTACAGAAAGCTCACAACAGGAACACACACGCTGAGTATAATGTAGTGAATGGATTCAAGATGTTTATTATAATTGCCAGTTGGTTACCACTAACTACTGAAGTCCCTGCCCCTTGCTTCAGCAGTGAAGCTCTTTCATAATTAGCGTTCCAGCCCAGACCCTAACAGCCTTTCATGGGGGTTTCTGCTGCTAAAGGCTGATTTTACAATATCTGCATGAGTAATGGCATTTCAGACATGTTCAGCATAGAGATGGTTGATTTACATTGGAAATTGGCCATCAGAGCTGCCTAAGGGTCATAGTACTAGAGTTGATGCAGAGGTAGGTGTGTATCTGTGTGTCTGTGTGTGTGGAGCTGTCCTTCACAAACCTATCTATTCTCTCACTAAACCTTTGACCAGTGAGAAGTTCAAACAAGTCCCAACCTGCCAGTATTCACCTTCACTGTTTTGTTCATTCATGTGTTATTATGCTTCATTTTCTGTTTGCACATTCATGTCTCTCTGCACTGTGGACCACTGAAGTTAAAAGTTCACACAATGCATGCTTGTCACTCCCTTTCTCACTATTATTCCTCCCTCCTTCATTCCTTGCCCTCCTCTACTACTTTAGCATCTCTCCTTTTCTGCAGTCTCCCTATTACAGATTTAGAAAACAGCCACATTTCCCCTGCAGTTCTCTTTTACAAGACTATAAACACCCAACCTCAAGCGGTCCCCCCACTCCTCTGACAACACAAATACAAATCCTATTTGCAAGTGTGTCTGGTGTGAATGCGTACTTCAGAAATTTAACAAGCAGCAAGGTGCAGAAATGTCTGTATCAGATACCAGATGCATTGATTTCCCACTGTGCTGAAGGAATTTAAAAAAATATACTGGCTGTGTGGTAAGAGCCATTGTCCCGTGTTGATTTCCCTCGAATGTTCTCACATTCTCCTCCAAAAAGTGTTGCATTCGGAGCATTTAGATTCGGTGTAGCTGTTTTTTGATTTTGCGAGCCATACCAGCAGATTGCTCAAAAAATGCCTTAATTGGAGGACTGCTGTTGCAACTATGCTCCTGCATGTTAAAAACATTTTGAAAATGCACAGCACAACCAGACACAGTTGCACGGGAGCTAAGTGCTGGAACATGTTTGCTAATGTTGCATTATTTTGGCGGCATGGACTGCTGTGACTCTCTTGGATGCTCCTTCACAAAATATATGACTGTAACAGTATGGTATGCAAATTTACTGACAATAATAATAGATGTACATTTTGCAAGAAAGAAGAAGTCTTTACTACAATTATTTCATACTTAGAGCACATTGAAATATCGATGGCAAACATCACATGAAGGCTCTGTGGAATCTTTTTCTACATTTATTTATTGGCTTATTTGTATTTTTTTTAATTATTTCTTATATTTATTTTGTTTTTGTTCAAGAGTTTGGTTGTATTTACCACATCAATTTTCAAAGTTATCCTGATATGTAATTCACCTATTTTTTCTTTAAACCATGATGACTGATTGTTGTACATTGGTTTTGTTAATAGACATGTAAAAAAAAATTATAATAATAATAATAAACCTCTCTTGGATGCGTCAAGCATGAATCAAGCATCAGTCACTATGATGGTAGGCATTCAGCTGAAAAACAGAAAGAACAGGAAGTGATGTCTTTCCATGTTGTGTTTATTTCTCCACTGGAGACATTACCATCATGACATTATGGTACTGATAAACACTTCAGTGGTTTAAAATGGCGACAATATTTTCATTTCCGTCGCTAAAGTGGCTGTTGTCTGTTGAGGTAAAATGTAGACGTGTTATTTTCCATATTTTACATTATATCTAAATGTATAATGTGAACAATGACCCTTTTTTGTTTCATTAAACTGCTCAGAAGCTGTGATACGCATTTGATAGTTGTGGGATGGTGGTTATATTGCTGTACATGTATGTATGAGTGCCTCCTTCCTTTGTTCATACAAGTACCACTGTAAAGTACAAAACCT